>NW_026113073.1:0-43443 GCF_024323335.1 Lathyrus oleraceus
TTCAAAATAATCTTTAGCTAGTTCAATTTGCAATGGTTGCAGTATAATACTCCAAGCACCCACCTCTTATCAATTTGATATGATCAAGTTCTGTGAATATTTTGTTTTATACAATTAAATGCTTAAATAAAAAAAGGGAAAGTAATAATAGCAGAAAAAACCATACATCATTTTTTAATGTTTTGACGAAACAACCATGGTGCTTTTGTAACTAGGATCTCCCGTCATTCTTGACTTCACCTGAAGACGAAAATTCGAAAAATTGAATTAGGGAAAAGGCAAAACGCATAGTTTAGAAGCTCACCAAGCAACTGAATGTAGTACATATAGTTAAACCACACTATAGATACAGATGAGACAATAAAAAGTGCACAATCAAACATTGATATCACAAGTAAACACTGATAAATTACCACGTCAACTGGGGAGCCAATACACACTGCAAAAAACCCGCCCAAAGAAGATGTGTAACAACGTTATCGGTGAAGCCTGGAATTTTCAAATGGTCTGCAGTAGAAGGAAAAAAAACAGGCTATTAAAATAAATGAAATTGGAGTAATAGCAAAATTTACGCAAAACGCAGTTAGTACTTTTACATTACCATCTTTCACTTGATCATAACTGGCTAGCTCAGCAGCATTAATGATAGCATTTCTTGCGACATTGGGGCCAATGCAGTCCAAAGTGTTCTGACTCCCTCCTGATTGTTTGATAGAGATTAAACAAGACTAATATGAGTTTGGATCTTAGAAAAGGACTAAAATCATCTTTATCTTTCACAAATCATAGAAGGTTAAAGGAAAATACCTGTTTCACACTTGTGAATAAGCATTCAATGATCCAGTGTAGCACTTGGCACGCCAGGAGGGAATTTTCCTTCTGCTTGAAGTCTAACTTTGACAAGATCGGTAGGATTTGCCACTGCAATTGCTACAGCAGCACCTGTTTGATAAAGAAAATCAAACAGGTTTCAGTATCATGATTACGCATTATGTATTGAGAGCTTTAGGAGAATATATTGGATTTACCAGTTGTTTAATGCAGCGAGAATTTTTTTCACCAATGGATCATCTCCAACATGGTCTTTTCCCACCATACAATTCTTACCTGTTAAATATCCCAAATAAGTCAAACAATCAGATTACATACGCTAAAAAGTAGATATATGAACTCAAATAAATAAACAATCTTTGAGACACAGTCAATACTCACAGGCTCGTATAACCCAATTCTTAACCCTCCATACAAACTAAGAACATTACCTCTAAGGGCCTCAAGACTGACATGATCATAGCAAAGGTGTGGTACCTACAAGTTTTCGGACGATCAGTAGTTATGATTCAAAAATAATCTTTAGCTAGTGATGTTGTTTTGATCCACTCTTGGGTTGAGAACCTTCCTAAGTTGGAAATGACCTCCAAAGATGTACCAATTGTATGCCCTGCAGCATCAACACCTTCATTTGTAACCTCAACTGTTGGCTCTTCCTATCAAATATGACCAACAAAAACAGTGAAATCAAAACACAATACACCCTTACCCGAATAATATAAAAAAAAAGTGCCAGAAACAGTCCATATTTATTATAGATTTGTGCAGTATTACATTTGTAACAAAACAATCACTTAGCATACATTCTAAAATCCAAATGAAGAGGCCAGATAAGACATTACTTGTAATGACCACAAGACTTCATTTTGATCTATTCATGTCAAGAGCGTACATACCTTCCTACAAGACTCGAACGAACAAGTTAGTTATCACTCCAAAATAATTTTGGGAAATAAAAGAGTAACATTTTAGAGTAAACAAAACGACGGAATTATAAAATGCATGATGTTATAAGCATAAAAGAGTGCATTGACCTTTATGGGAAGTCTTTTGAAAAGAGGAAAAAGAACAAGAATACAATGAGAAAGTCCTACTAAACCAAACTCCTATTTCTAGTTACTTTGGAAGATACCAACAAGTTTAAAGTAACTTATTTCTATGAATGCATTATCCTATATTGTGAGAACCCAATTCAAAAACGGAAATCACGATTTCAAACAAAATTAAAAGTTTACACTTCTGAAATATGAACACTGTGGCACAAATATATACAAGTAAAACTGTAAAATTTATCTATTATTATAAATCCAGAAACATAGAAAACAAAGCTATTATGAACTTCTGTACTCCAAATTAAAAACCAAATCAATAAAAACTATAGTTGAGCACCAATGGTGTATTTTAACATAGACATGATATGAAACTGTCCAAAGTCCAAGCAAATGAGTGAGTTTTTTTGTTCTTACTTCTTTTTCTGACACTGATTCTTGATCCATTTGAATCCGGCAGAGGTTCCACTCTTCACCTTCTGAGCACCTACCACAGCAGCTGACGAGCTTTGTCAGCACCGACGATTGCAACTGTTTTCGCTTTGCCCATACTAACCGACGCCATAGCTTTTGCATCTTCCATCTTGCCACTTCCGTTGCTCTTATTATTCTTCTTCACCATCACATCGTCCTCATACTCGTCGCTGCCAAGCCCACCATTTCCCCCATTGGTCAGACCAACTTGGTGCCTTGCTACCCATGTTGTTTCTTCCAAAAACCTTCAGAAAAAAAAATTCAATTTTATTGATTCTATTCGCTAATGCTATTACACACATTGTTCTAAACTACTGTCAGCAATTGTAGTCGTAGCTTCAACATTAGGTTTTAGGCCGCTGTTATGACTTAAATTTACGAGGATAGCTTAATCCAAAAACTAATCAGATGTTATACACATTTTACAGCTACAGTCATAACTAACATTTACAATTGCAATAAAATATGTTTAAAAAGATCTCTGCAACAACATTCCAAATGCAATTGCAATCCCATCACTAGAGCCAACCCCAAAAGACTAACCGATATAATACACATTGATAAGTTACAACCATAATATAAAGATTTTGAGATGTCTACAACAACAATGTAATTACAGTTGCGACCGCATCAGCCATTGTAATTACCTAAGACCGGCTGTGAATCCAATCCAAAGGCTAATAAAATTATGCACATTGTTCTAAATTACGGTCACCAACCACAATATAAAGGTTTTAGAGATTTATGCAACACATCACAACGCAATTGGGATCGCATCACTGCCACTGTTACGACCAAAGTCAAACACGAAGACAAATACAGAGCCCGACACAACACCAACACCAACCCATACACTCGAAACTAGTAATAATTTCAAAAAAGACTGAATAAAACTTACGCGTCGGTTCTACAGAGCTCATAACGTCAGCATTGGTCAGCATTACTAAAATCAAATAAACACTTCACACTTTCGGCGTTGATTACGACAGTTCATCAATATGGATATCCTATTCAATGCAAATTCGAGTCCAAAGAATGAACAAAAAAAATACAAAAATCAGGATTCAATAGATCTCTTAACGATTAAAACGAAAACTCAATTATTTCCGCAAGATCTCTCAATGAATTGAAAGCAACGAAAAGGCTTATCATTTTCCCCATGGCGGTTACACGAACATAATGAATCAATTACACAGAATTGCATGCATTGAGGTATTTTAGACAGAAAAAATAGGTTTTTTTTTTTTTGGTTTTTCTATCAAGAAACAACTGAAGCTATGAAATTAGATTGAAGATATGAAATTAAGAATAGAGATAGAGAATCACCTTGAAAATTGAGGAGAGAGGATGGGGATTGGAAGGAAGTGTAATGTAAGGAAGGAGATGGTGGTGACCAACAAGTCTGTGAAAAGAGGAAAAGAACAAGATATACGGTTGAAGTCATAGTTAACCCACACATACTAAATGCCATTCTATTTCTAGTTACTTTACCTGAAGGAGTTTGATCCTACTCATACGACACAACAATAGTAACAGATGGTGGATTCACAAATAACATTGGGGAAATAAAACAACGTACCTAACAGAGGCAATTGAAATGAATAAAAGTTGTTAGTTATTATCTAAATGACATCAACATCGTTGCCACAACAAAGCACAAATCCCAGAACATTAAAAACACACAATCAAAGTCCATCACAGTCAAAACACAATTAAGTAGTATCCTTTAATACACAACAAAAAACAATAAGTTCAAATCAAAAACCCAAACCGGTTTCACACTACTAAGCACCGACTCCCTGAACATGAATAGACACACTAACATAGAGACACCGATAATAATTTAAAAAAAATAAGTATCTGTGCAAGTGTATCGACACTAACACAGCGACAGATAATAATTTTAAAAATAAATACCTGTGCAGTGTCTGAAACATAGAGACGCTGTTTTAAGATGTGTCAGTGCTACATAATAGTTTTTACGCAACAGATGATAACACAAAAACAGATTACAAAGTAAAGAGAATTCCCCATCTAATGAAAACCTAAAGAAAAGGAATAATATATAGCAACATGCATATATGTACCTCAGCGAAACATGCAGAGAAAGCACTACTGGCGAAAGTGCCGGCAAAGGAGATATCAGAATTACTGCCACCACTCCCCACCAGAGCTTCAAAAATAAAATGTTATAGTTAGTGAAAAAAACAGTTTAGAGCGAAAACGAGAGAAAGAAGAAGTAGAAAAATGGTTTGAGAGAGAGGAAGAAGGAGAAACCTGAAATTTGCACAATTGTGAAGGAGAGAAAGAACTGAAAGGTTTTTATATGCACTGATCGTCAATGAGAAATTAAATAAAGTAAGTGTGGACATAAATTAAATAAATTAAGCAAGACAAGTAATAAATAAAAGCGATAAAATAAGAAGTGACCCAACTCAATCTCACTAAAGTGAGATAACCCCCGATGTGACAAAGAATAAGTTCATTTAATCATTGCATAGTCCATAAAAGACCTGAATAATATCTGAAAAAAAGTTCAAGTCAAGAAAAGGTTTCACGATTTTATAAAAACTTGTACGTTAATAAATGAAATCAACGAATGAACCTGAATAATTTGTTGAGCACAACAAATCAAACCAAATAAAATAGGCAAACAGAAGAACATTACCTCTAAGGACTTCAAGACTGACATGGTCATAGCAAAGGTGTGGTATCTACAAAGTATCGGACGATCAAGTTAGTTATGGATTCAAAATAATCTTTAGCTAGTGATGTTGGTTTGATCACACTCTTGGGGTTGAGAACCTTCCTAAGTTTGAAACACGACCTTTAAAGATGTACCAATTGTATCCCTGCAGCATCAAAACCTTCATTTGTAACCTCAACGGCTGGCTCCCCTATCAATATGACCAAAAGAAACAGTGAAATCAAAACACAATACAACCGTTATCGGTATAATATAAAAAAGAAAGTGCGAGAACTGCTCAATATTTGTTATGGATTTGTGCAGTATTTACTACTTGTAACAAACAATCACTTTGCATTTATTGTAAAAATCAAATGAAAAGAAGCAATAGAAGAACATTACTTGTAATGACCTCAAGACTCATTTTGATCTATTCCTGACAAGAGCGTACATACCTTCCTACAAAGATTCGGACGAATAAGTTAGTTATCACTTCAAATAATTTTGGAAAATAAAAAGAGAACATTTTAGAGTAAACAAAAAGACGAATTATACCAACACATGATGTTATAAGCATAAAAGAGTGACATTGACCTTTATGGAAGTCTTTGAAAAAGAAAAAGAACAACATACAGATAGAAAGTCCTACTAACCAAACATAGTATTTATAGTTTACCTTTGGATGATACCACCAAAATTTACTTTCTATGAATGCATTATCTATATTAATTATAGTTTTTTTTTTACAAATAGTCTACGAGACAAACTTGCAAAGTAGAATTCATAAAAAAAATTGTTATGTTATAACATTGTTGTGCAATCTCTTAGTGAATAGCTTTATTAAACATGCACTTAGGTATTGTTTTCGAAATCCATAATTTAGTGGACATAGGTAGATAGCACAAAGAAATCACGTAGACGAAAACAAATTCGCTGATTTGTAAACAACTATTTGTAGTATTATACTAATACAAATTATAAAGAGAAGTAGTTAAAGCAACAAAAATTCATATGATGAGCCTCATATTTTAAGAAAAACTACACACATGCATTGTTTTAAAGCTTGCAAAGGAAGAAAAAAAATATTAATTGTAAATTCAAAATAATATTAGTAAAAAAAAAGAACATACTACCTTAGATATCCTCCAACAAATCATGAGAACTTCACAATTTCATAGACAATTGTTGAAATATGAGATTGAGGGACATTTGAATATACAATATGTCTGAATAACATTACGAAGATTGTATTATACGGTATATTAATTAATTACATAAGGATATGCAATGTATATTCTATTAATTCTAGATAGGTAAGAAATATTCAATGGAATATTCTCTATACAAATATTAACACTCCCCCTCAAATTTGAACATATAAGCTAAATGCACTAAGCTTGCCACATATATAATTAGTTTTAGGATCTCGTTGGGATTTTGTAAACACATACCAATTGATCATTAGAGTTTGACAAACTTGTGACAATGTCGTTTATTCTATCTTCTCTCTGACAATGTTTGGTCCTCTCATGAAACCTGGATTCAAAACATACGTAATGGAACTTGGTTATCACAAATAAGGGTCATGGTCTATTTTTTCAAATTGAAGTTCTTTGAGCAGTTGATTCAACCAAACGACCTCACATGTTACTAGTGTCATAACCTTATATTCTACCTCAGCCTTTGATCTTGCAACTACATTCTTTGAGCAGTTGATTCAACCAAACGACCTCACATGTTACTAGTGTCATAACCTTATATTCTACCTCAGCACTATCTTGCAACTACATTCTGTTTCTTACTTTTATAGGAATTAGGTTTCCTTCAACAAATAAACTACTCAGAGGTAATCGTCTAACAATGGGTAAGTTTTCCCAATCAGGTCTGATATCCAACTATCTGAGTATGTCCTTTATTTTCATAAGAGACATTTTCCTGGAGAACCTTTAATGTATCTTAGAATCCAAAAAATAGCGTTCATATGTTCTTAGAAAGGAGAATTTAAGAACTACTTCACCACACTAACCGAAAAAGAAATGTTGGGACGTGTGACTGTGAGATAATTTAACTTTCCAACTAATATCCTATACATCCTTAATTCATATAGAAGCTCCCCCTGATTAGGTAGAATTTTAACACTTGAATCCATAAGAGTATTAACTGGTTTAGTATTCTACAAACTTGTTTCTTCAAAAGTATCCATAATATATTTTCCCGGAGAAATTACCATATCATCTTTAGATTTAACTACCTCAATACCCAAAAATATAGGAGTTTACCAAGGTCTTTCGTCTGAAATTTATTCGATAGATGTTATTTCAACTGGAATATTCTCTTTGATGTATCTCAGAATCCAAAAATAGCGTTCATGTGTTCTTAGAAAGGAGAATTTAAGAAATAATTTACCACGTTAACTGGAAAAGTTTTATTTTCCTGAGATTTCTGTTAGCACCACCACCTGAGACCATTCTCATAAAATTCTACTCTTGCTTAGTTGAGCTTAGGCCGATTCCAAGCTTTTGACAAACTTTTTAGTCTGCGTCAAAACAAAAAACATAGGAATTAAAACAGCAAAATTTGTAGGTTAATTGTGAGAATGTATGTTAGAACAAAGAACATAGTCAATTAACACATAAATGTCACTATCAATGCTTGGGTACGTTCATAACAACAGTTGGACTCATGTTTGGTTTTGATTAAATTAAAAATTGTTATTTTATTTTGATCCAAATTTTGGATCTATCACAAAGTACTCAACTCATACCTGTTCTAGAGTTAAAAACATGATCACATTCCAAGATCCTAGCCGTCCGAAATTTGGTATGAATCCCTTATAAAGGCTAAAGGTCCCTGCAAAACCAATCAAATGACATACCGATTTCAATATTTCTCCAATTAAAACATAAGTTATTGGAGAATTCCTTCACCACTTCCACAACAGAGAGTTATGCAAAGAAAAAAAAGCATATTATGTAACGTAGAGAAGCGTAAGAAAATTAGAAATGAAAGTTAGAACGGAAATAATAGAAATAAGAAATGAAAGTGAACAGTTTTATGTTAGCATATAAGCAGGCGTGAGAAATGAGAATGTTTAAAGATGCCATGAAAACTGAAAGTTCAAATGATGTTAGTTCAATTTGCAATGGTTGCAGATAATACTCCAAGCACCCACCTCTTATCAATTTGATATGATCAAGTTCTGTGAAGTATTTTGTTTTATACAATTAATGCTTAAATAAAGAAAAGGGAAAAGTAATAATAGCAGAAAAAACCATACATCATTTTTTAATGTTTTGACGAAACAATCAATGGTGCTTTTGTAACTAGGATCTCCCGTCATTCTTGACTTCACCTGAAGAAGAAAATTCGAAAAATTGAATTAGGGAAAAGGCAAAACTGCATAGTTTAGAAGCTCACCAAGCAACTGAATGTAGTACATATAGTTAACACACTATAGATAACATGATGAGACAATAAAAAGTGCACAATCAAACATTGATATTCACAAGTAAACACTGATAAATTACCACGTCAACTGGGGAGCCAATACACACTGCAAAAAAACCCCGCCCAAGACAAGAAAGAAGATGTGTAACAACGTTATCGGTGAAGCCTGGAATTTTCAAAATGGTCTGCAGTAGAAGGAAAAAAACAGGCTATTAAAATAAATGAAATTGAAGTAATAGCAAAATTTAACTCAAAAACGCAGTTTAGTATCTTTTACATTACCTCTTTCACTTGATCAGAACTGGCTAGCTCAGCAGCATTAATGATAGCATTTCTTGCGACATTGGGGCCAATGCCAGTCCAAAGTGTTCTGACTCCCTCCTGATTGTTTGATAGAGATTAAACAAGACTAATTATGAGTTTGGATCATAGAAAAGTAAAATCATCTTTATCTTTCACAAATCATAGAAGGCTAAAGGAAAATACCTGTTTCACAATTGTTGAATAAGCATTCAATGATCCAGTGTAGCGCCTTGGCACGCCAGGAGGCAATTTTCCTTCTGCTTGAAGTCTAACTTTGACAAGATCGGTAGGATTTGCCACTGCAATTGCTACAGCACACCTGTTGATAAAGAAAAATCAAACAGGTTTCAGTATCATGATTACGCATTATGTATTGAGAGCTTTAGGAGAAATATAATTGGATTTACCAGTTGTTAATGCAGCGAGAATTTTTTTCACCAATGGAGCATCTCCAACATGGTCTTTCCCAACATACAAATTCTTAACCTGTTAAATATCCCAAATAATTCAAACAATCAGATTGCATATGCTAAAAAGTAGATATATGAACTCAAATAAATAAACAATCTTTGAGACACAGTCAATACTCACTGGCTCGTATAACCCAATTCTTAAACCTCCATACAAACATAAGACATTACCTCTAAGGGCCTCAAGACTGACATGATCATAGCAAAGGTGTGGTACCTACAAAGTATCGGACGATCAAGTTAGTTATGGATTCAAAATATCTTTAGCTAGTGATGTTGGTTTGATCATACTCTTGGGGTTGAGAACCTTCCTAAGTTGGAAATGACCTCCAAAGATGTACCAATTGTATGCCCTGCAGCATCAACAACTTCATTTGTAACCTCAACTGTTGGCTCTCCCTATCAAATATGACCAAAAAAAACAGTGAAATCAAAACACAATACAACCCTTACCCGAATAATATAAAAAAGAAAGTGCCAGAAACAATCCAATATTTATTATAGATTTGTGCAGTATTTACTATTTGTAACAAAACAATCACTTAGCATACATTCTAAAAACCAAATGAAAAGAGGCCATAGAAGAACATTACTTGTAATGACCACAAGACTCATTTTGATCTATTCATGTCAAGAGCGTACATACCTTCCTACAAAGACTCGAACGAACAAGTTAGTTATCACTCCAAAATAATTTTGGGAATAAAAAGAGTAACATTTAGAGTAAACAAAACGACGGAATTATAAAAATGCATGATGTTATAAGCATAAAAAGAGTGGCATTGACCTTTATGGGAAGTCTTTTGAAAGAGGAAAAAAACAAGATACAATGAGAAAGTCCTACTAAACCAAACATCCTATTTCTAGTTACCTTTGGAAGATACCAACAAGTTAAAGTAACTTACTTTCTATGAATGCATTATCTATATTGTGAGAACCAAATCAAAAACGGAAATCACGATTTCAAACAAAATTAAAAGTTTACACTTCTGAAATATGAACACTGTGGCACAAATAATATAAAAGTAAAACTGTAAAATTTATCTATGATTATAAATCCAGAAACATAGAAAACAAAGCTATTATGAACTTCTGTACTCCAAATTAAAAACCAAATCAATAAAAACTATAGTTGAGCACCAATGGTGTATTTAAAATAGACATGATATGAAACTGTCCAAAGTCCAAGCAAATGAGTGAGTTTTTTTGTTCTTACTTCTATTTCTGACACTGATTCTTGATCCATTTGAATCCGGCAGAGGTTCCACTCTTCACCTTCTGAGCACCTACCACAGCAGCTGACTTAGCTTTGTCAGCACCGACGATTGCAACTGTTTTCGCTTTGCCCATACTAACCGACGCCATAGCTTTTGCATCTGCCATCTTGCCACTTCCGTTGCTCTTATTATTCTTCTTCACCATCACATCGTCCTCATACTCGTCGCTGCCAAGCCCACCATTTCCCCATTGGTCAGACCAACTTGGTGCCTTGCTACCCATGTTGTTTCTTCCAAAAACCTTCAGAAAAAAAAAATTCAAATTTTTATTGATTCTATTCGCTAATGATATTACACACATTGTTCTAAACTACTGTCAGCAATTGTAGTCGTAGCTTCAACATTAAGGTTTTAGGCCGCTGTTATGACTTAAATTTACGAGGATAGCTTAATCCAAAAAACTAATCAGATGTTATACACATTTTTACAGACTACAGTCATAACTACATTTACAATTGCAATATAAATATGTTTAAAAGATCTCTGCAACAACATTCCAAATGCAATTGCAATCCCATCACTAGAGCCAACCCAAAAGACTAACCATATAATACACATTGATAAGTTACAACCATAATATAAAGATTTTAGAGATGTCTACAACAACAATGTAATTACAGTTGCGACCGCATCAGCCATTGTAATTACCTAAGACCGGCTGTGAATCCAATCCAAAAGGCTAATAAAATATTATGCACATTGTTCTAAATTACGGTCACCAACCACAATATAAAGGTTTTAGAGATTTATGCAACAACATCACAACTGCAATTGGGATCGCATCACTGCCACTGTTATGACCAAAGTCAAACACGAAGACAAATACAGAGACACCGACACAACACCAACACCAACCCATACACATCGAAACTAGTAATAATTTCAAAAAAGGACTGAATAAAACTTACGCGTCGGTGCTACAGAGCTCATAACGTCAGCATTGGTCAGCATTACTAAAATCAAATAAACACTTCACACGTTCGGCGTTGATTACGACAGTTCATCAATATGGATATCCTATTCAATGCAAATTCGAGTACCAAAGAATTGAACAAAAAAAATACAAAAAATCAGGATTCAATAGATCTCTTAACGAATTAAAACGAAAACTCAATTAGTTCCGCAAGATCTCTCAATGAATTGAAAGCAACGAAAAGGGCTTATCAATTTTCCCCATGGCGGTTACACGAACAGTAATTGAATCAATTACACAGAATTGCATGCATTGAGGTATTTTAGAACAGAAAAAATAGGTTTTTTTTTTTTTGGTTTTTCTATCGAGAAACAACTGAAGCTATGAAATTAGATTGAAGATATGAAATTAAGAATAGAGAGAGAGAATCACCTTGAGAAATTGAGGAGAGAGGATGGGGATTGGAAGGAAGTGTAATGTAAGGAAGGAAGATGGTGGTGACCAACAAGTCTGTGAAAAAGGAAAAAGAACAAGATACGGTTAGGAAGTCATAGTTAACCACACATACTAAATGCCATTCTATTTCTAGTTACTTTACATGAAGGAGTTTGATCCTACTCATCACGACACAACAATAGTAACAGATGGATGGATTCAAAATAACATTGGGGAAATAAAACAACGTACCTATCAGAATCAATTGAAATGAATAAAAAGTTGTTAGTTATTATCTAAATGACATCAAGATTGCGATTTTCCTCATTCTTTCAGCATCCATGGCTTCTTGAGTGTTGTTGATGAGACGAAACAGTTCTAATCGCATCTCACCAAGCTAAATAATTTCATCCATTAACCACCGTAAGCGTGTTTTCTGCGGTGGTGAGGAAGTATGATGAGGTGACGATAGTGTGATCATGTGAGGAATCTCATCATCTAAAAACTGTATCTTTCGTTTTTTATTAGGTTTTGGTGCCGCTGGGGGTGACGTAAATGAAATCTGAGAACATGGTGATGAATGTGGTGAGTCCATCAGAAGAGAACACATCAAAGATTGAGAAAAAGATTATTAGAGAAAAATGAGAAATAAAATAAACAAGACAGAAAATATGGTTATCAAATGAATATTCAATTTAGTATTGAGTAAAGTTACGACTCACATGTATCATAGGATATTGATATACAAGAAGAACAAGCCAACCACTATAGAAAGAGTTATTCCACAAAATTAGCTAATTCTGATTGAACCATATTTAGTATTACAGTAACTTACCATCAACATAAGTAAAAACAAAAACAACAGAAATACAACGTAACTGTTTTTACTAGAATTCTGCATCTAACTTGTTTTTACTAGAATGGAAAACATCCATACGTAACTGTTTCAGTTCAATTGAAACCTACACAAACGACAAGAATTGCCTACATTCAACCAATCTTGAATACAATCCTTATGAAACATATGCAAACATGGCAGACAGACACCAACCTTAAAATCTTCGAAACAAATACTACATTAACCGCATCAATAATTTCATTCATTAACCGTAAGCGTGTTTTCTGCAGTGGTGAGGGAGTACGATGAGGTGACGATAGTGTGATCATGTGAGGAATCTCATCATCTAAGAACTCTATCTTTTGTTTCTTAATCAGCATTAAATAGATGAAGAATAACTCACAATTTCCATTGTTTGCGTCATCTTCGATCAACCGAATCACTAGGGTTGAGGCATGACTCCACACTTCAAGCTCAGCCTGACCCAGGAACCAGTTGTCACCCAACATTTTCACCCTCTGCCCATTTCCAATGTTCCAGCAGACCCTCGAGTCAATGACACTCATCCACTCGTAGTTGGGTTGAGGAACGGATGGTGCTTCCAATAGGGTAGGCCGCAGGCTGCTTCTGTTCTTGAACACTCTAGCAGCTTGTTGAGCATGATCAAAGGCGTCCCTGCATCACTTTCTATATCTCATGGAACCGATCACAGCAAACCAAACTTCCTACCATTTCCTTTCTGTTTCATCATACTCATGAACATAGCATGACACGGCAAAGGTGTGGTACCTGCAAAAACTCCGACGGTCAAGTTATGAATTCAAAATAATATTGTAAATAAAAGAACATAGTATTTTAGATATTCTCCCGCAGATCATGACAAGTTTACAATTGCATATTCAAATATTGAGAAAGATTATCCATAAAACCATAACAAGGGTATATTAAGTCAACCGTGCAATTTTTCTTATAGATTGCAGAAGGAGATGGATAATTTTAAATGAACTGCAGCAATGTTGTATCGAGTAAAGCTGAGACAATGACAAATCCCTGCAACCACATTTGAAGGAAAACCACTTCAGCAAATTAGTACAAATCAGAAAATATGCAGGATAACTTTTGACCTACATATTGTAACCACATTGAAGTAATAATAAAAAGATTTTGGTAGTCATAGTTGGAAATTACTGGGATCTGAAATGAATTATAAACCATATGCAATTCTTCAAGTTGATGTACATCAATATCTATTAAAGACAGAGTTACCACATATGGATAACAATGACCAGAACAAGGCACTGGAAATTTCATATTATGGATTTCAAACTTTTCTTTATGCACTAATTAATAAATTAACCTATACAATACGGACATGAGACACGACAGTGACACGTCAACACCAGTAATAATTTGAAAAAATTAATCAATTGAATGTGGATGTGTCAGTGTCAGGAAGTGTCAGGAACCAACACGTGCCTGACTTTGGACACACCTTTGATTGGAGGTGTAGGTACTACAAATCAATTAACAAATTTATGTGATATAATCTAAACAAATACATGAAACTCTATATGAAAAATACCTGGGATGCAGACCCAATTATACTTCCAAATCAAAGGTTCCCTGCATCACTTTCTATTCTCATGGAACCGATCACCAATTACAATAAATTCAGGAAAAATAACCTGAACAAGTGAACTAAGGCAGCCAAATTTAATATGGAAGAAATATTGAATTTAGACAAAGAATAAGCTCATTTAATCATTGCATAGTCCAAAAAAGACCTGAATAATATCTGGAAAAAAGTTCAAGTCAAGAAAAGGCTTCAGGATTTTATAAAACTTGTACATTAATAAATGAAATCAACGAATGAACCTGAATAATTTGTTGAGCACAAACAAATCAAACCAAATTAAAATAGGCAAACAGAAGAACATTACCTCTAAGGACTTCAAGACTGACATGGTCATAGCAAAGGTGTGGTATCTACAAAGTATCGGATGATCAAGTTAGTTATGGATTCAAAATAATCTTTAGCTAGTGATGTTGGTTTGATCACACTCTTGGGGTTGAGAACCTTCCTAAGTTTGAACACGACCTCTAAAGATGTACCAATTGTATGCCCTGCAGCATCAAAACCTTCATTTGTAACCTCAACGGCTGGCTCTCCCTATCAAATATGACCAAAAGAAACAGTGAAATCAAAACACAATACAACCCTTATCAGTATAATATAAAAAAGAAAGTGCGAGAAACTGCTCAATATTTGTTATGGATTTGTGCAGTATTTACTACTTGTAACAAAACAATCACTTTGCATTTATTGTAAAAACCAAATGAAAAGAAGCAATAGAAGAACATTACATATAATGACCTCAAGACTCATTTTAATCTATTCATGACAAGAGCGTACATACCTTCCTACAAAGATTCGGACGAACAAGTTAGTTATCACTTCAAAATAATTTTGGAAAATAAAAAGAGTAACATTTTAGAGTAAACAAAAAGACGAAATTATAACAACACATGATGTTATAAGCATAAAAGAGTGACATTGACCTTTATGGGAAGTCTTTGAAAAATGAAAAAGAACAACATACAGATAGAAAGTCCTACCTAACCAAACATAGTATTTATAGTTACCTTTGGATGATACCAACAAAATTTACTTTCTATGAATGCATTATCTATATTAATTATAGTTTTTTTTTTTACAAATAGTCTACGAGACAACTTGCAAAGTAGAATTCATAAAAAAAAAATGTTATGTTATAAACATTGTTGTGCAATCTCTTAGTGAATAGCTTTATTATACATGCACTTAGGTATTGTTTCAAAATCCATAATTTAGTGGACATAGGTAGATAGCACAAAGAAATCGCGTAGACGAAAACAAATTCACTGATTTTGTAAACAAATATTTGTAGTATTATACTAATACAAATTATAAAAGAGAAGTAGTTAAAAGCAACAAAAATTCATATAATGAGCATCATCATATTTTAAGAAAAAACTACACACATGCATTGTTTTAAATCTTGCAAAGGAAGAAAAAAAAATATTAATTGTAAATTCAAAATAATATTAGTAAAAAAAAAGAACATACTACCTTAGACATCCTCCAACAAATCATGAGAACTTCACAATTTCATAGACAAATTGTTGAAATATGAGATTGAGGGACATTTGAATATACAATATGTCTGAATAACATTACGAAGATTGTATTATACGGTATATTATATTAATTACATAAGGAATATGCAATGGTATATTCTATTATATTCTAGATAGGTTAAGAAATATTCAATGGAATATTCTCTATACAAATATTAACACTCCCCCTCAAATTTGAACATATAAGCTAAATGCACTAAGCTTGCCACATATATAATTAGTTTTAGGATCTCGTTGGAATTTTGTAAACACATACCAATTGATCATTAGAGTTGACAAAACTTGTGACAATGTCGTTTGATTCTATCTTCTCTCTGACAATGTTTGTTCCTCTCATGAAACCTGGATTCAAAACAATACGTAATGGAACTTGGTTATCACAAATAAGGGTCATGGTCTTATTTTTTCAAATTGAAGTTCTTTGAGCAGTTGATTCAACCAACCTCACATGTTACTAGTGTCATAACCTTATATTCTACCTCAGCACTTGATCTTGCAACTACATTATGTTTCTTTCTTTTATAGGATATTAGGTTTCCTTCAACAAATAAACAATACTCAGAGGTAAATCGTCGAACAATGGGTGAGTTTTCCCAATCAGCGTTAGGATATCCAACTATCTGAGTATGTCCTTTATTTTCATAAATGAGACATTTTCCTGGAGAACCTTTAATGTATCTTAGAATCCAAAAAATAGCGTTCATGTGTTCTTAGAAAGGAGAATTTAAGAACTACTTCACCACACTAACCGAAAAAGAAATGTTGGGACATGTGACTGTGAGATAATTTAACTTTCCAACTAATATCCTATACATCCTTAATTCATATAGAAGCTCCCCCTGATTAGGTAGAATTTTAACACTTGAATCCATAAGAGTATTAACTGGTTTAGCATTCTACAAACTTGTTTCTTCAAAAGTATCCATAACATATTTCCCCGGAGAAATTACCATATCATCTTTAGATTTGACTACCTCAATACCCAAAAAATATAGGAGTTTACCAAGGTCTTTCGTCTGAAATTTATTCGATAGATGTTATTTCAACTGGAATATTCTCTTTGATGTATCTCAGAATCCAAAAAATAGCGTTCATGTGTTCTTAGAAAGGAGAATTTAAGAAATAATTTACCACGTTAACTGGAAAAGTTTTATTTTCCTGTGATTTCTGTTAGCACCACCACCTGAGACCATTCTCATAAAATTCTACTCTTGCTTAGTTGAGCTTAGGCCGATTCCAAGCTTTTGACAAACTTTTTAGTCTGCGTCAAAACAAAAAACATAGGAATTAAAACAGCAAAATTTGTAGGTTAATTGTGAGAATGTATGTTAGAACAAAGAACATAGTCAATTAACACATAAATGTCACTATCAATGCTTGGGTACGTTCATAACAACAGTTGGACTCATGTTTGGTTTTGATTAAATTAAAAATTGTTATTTTATTTTGATCCAAATTTTGGATCTATCACAAAGTACTCAAGTCATACCTGTTCTAGAGTTAAAAACATGATCACATTCCAAGATCCTAGCCGTCCGAAATTTGGTATGAATCCCTTATAAAAGGCTAAAGGTCCCTGCAAAACCAATCAAATGACATACCGATTTCAATATTTCTCCAATTAAAACATAAGTTATTGGAGAATTCCTTCACCACTTCCACAACAGAGAGTTATGCAAAGAAAAAAAAGCATATTATGTAACGTAGAAATGAAAGTGAACAGTTTTATGTTAGCATATAAGCAGGCGTGAGAAATGAGAATGTTTAAAGATGCCATGAAAACTGAAAGTTCAAATCGTGTTAGTTCAATTTGCAATGGTTGCAGATAATACTCCAAGCACCCACCTCTTATCAATTTGATATGATCAAGTTCTGTGAAGTATTTTGTTTTATACAATTAATGCTTAAATAAAGAAAAGGGAAAAGTAATAATAGCAGAAAAAACCATACATCATTTTTTAATGTTTTGACGAAACAATCAATGGTGCTTTTGTAACTAGGATCTCCCGTCATTCTTGACTTCACCTGAAGAAGAAAATTCGAAAAATTGAATTAGGGAAAAGGCAAAACTGCATAGTTTAGAAGCTCACCAAGCAACTGAATGTAGTACATATAGTTAACACACTATAGATAACATGATGAGACAATAAAAAGTGCACAATCAAACATTGATATTCACAAGTAAACACTGATAAATTACCACGTCAACTGGGGAGCCAATACAGACTGCAAAAAAACCCGCCCAAGACCAGAAAGAAGATGTGTAACAACGTTATCGGTGAAGCCTGGAATTTTCAAAATGGTCTGCAGTAGAAGGAAAAAAAACAGGCTATTAAAATAAATGAAATTGGAGTAATAGCAAAATTTAACTCAAAAACGCAGTTTAGTATCTTTTACATTACCTCTTTCACTTGATCATAGCTGGCTAGCTCAGCAGCATTAATGATAGCATTTCTTGCGACATTGGGGCCAATGCCAGTCCAAAGTGCTCTGACTCCCTCCTGATTGTTTGATAGAGATTAAACAAGACTAATTATGAGTTTGGATCATAGAAAAGGACAAAAATCATCTTTATCATTCACAAATCATAGAAGGTTAAAGGAAAATACCTGTTTCACAATTGTTGAATAAGCATTCAATGATCCAGTGTAGCGCCTTGGCACGCCAGGAGGCAATTTTCCTTCTGCTTGAAGTCTAACTTTGACAAGATCGGTAGGATTTGCCACTGCAATTGCTAGCAGCACCTGTTGATAAAGAAAAATCAAACAGGTTTCAGTATCATGATTACGCATTATGTATTGAGAGCTTTAGGAGAAATATAATTGGATTTACCAATTGTTAATGCAGCGAGAATTTTTTTCACCAATGGAGCATCTCCAACATGGTCTTTCCCAACATACAAATTCTTAACCTGTTAAATATCCCAAATAATTCAAACAATCAGATTGCATACGTTAAAAAGTAGATATATGAACTCAAATAAATAAACAATCTTTGAGACACAGTCAATACTCACAGGCTCGTATAACCCAATTCTTAAACCTCCATACAAACATTGACGGTGTAACCCTGGCACAATTCCCTTCCAGAGCGCTGAAAGACCCTCTTCCCTGGCAATGGTTCCAACTGTTCCCAGCATTGCCCTTATATTTAGGTAAGTTTATCGTGTCACCAGCTACAGCTTGCTTTTGAAGCTGAAGCCTAACTTTGGCAGTGTCCAGAGGAATAGTACATATCTATATCAAAGATAAATTTGAGGATGTAATATTCAATATACGTTAGAACGAATTCTTGAAAAAGCACTACAACATGACATCTAACAAGCAAACGGAAGATGCAAAACAGCATAGTGTATATATGATAAGCTGAATCGATCTCCTTAAACAAGGAAAATTTGTGAATAAATCGAAAATTGTTGCATGGGAAAATTTATAGAAAACTATTCAACTATTGTGCCATTCTTCGCTGCTGATTCAGTCAGTGAATATCAAATACAGCATTTTCAAAAAATTTCCTCCCAAACAGATAATTAAGACTTTCAACAAAACAATCGATTTATCCCAACATCCAATTCCAAGATCTGCAACTACAAATCACCGAGCATAGACCAATCGTAATTAATCAACATTACATCTTGAAAATAACAGCCATGAGTGTAAAGCAAAATCCTTTAATAACATAAGAGCCCTTGACAAAAACATTTCCTATGTGCCTATACATGTTTGGAATCACAGTGAGTTTGAGAAGTCACAGCAGAACTATAATTCTATTGAATCTCCAAATTTTAGGTTTTGCCAAAATCTCGTGCTTCTGCCAAACTCAATGTCAATCCAAACACCCACTAAGACTAACCACTAGCAATTGGATACGCTCAACCACAAATTGAGCCAACCTTCATGAAAAGCTTATCATCAAAAACAAATTTGCACACCAACTCATATTCAACTTAACTCTGACCAATCAAAAGGGTAGTAATAATCAAAGTAAAAGAAAAAAAATGCAACTTAGATAACTACAAAAAAATCACATTCACTAGTTCATCCAATTTTCTGACCCACTACTATAGATCTATGTAACACCAACACTTAAGGTCCAAGATGCGTCCATGTCTGATACAACACAAGACACGTGAGGTTACGTTTACATAATTTTCTCCGATTACAACAACCCGTCAACATCGTATGCCACAACAAAAGCACAAATTCCCAGAACATTAAAAACACACAAATCAAAGTCCATCACAGTCAAAACACAATTAAGTAGTATCCTTTAATACACAACAAAAAACAATAGGTTCAAATTCAAAAACCCAAACCGGTTTCACACTACTAAGCACCGACTCCCTGAACATGAATAGACACTAACATAGAGACACCGATAATAATTTAAAAAAATAAGTATCTGTGCAAGTGTATCGACACTAACACAGCGACACAGATAATAATTTTAAAAAATAAATATTTGTGCAAGTGTCTGAAACATAGAGGCGCTGTTTTAAGATGTGTCAGTGCTACATGATAGTTTTTACACAACAAGATGATAACAAAGTAAAGAGAATTCCCAATCTAATGAAAACCTAAAGAAAAGGGAATAAATATATAGCGACATGCATATATGTACCTCAGCGAAACATGCAGAGAAAGCACTACTGGCGAAAGTGCCGGCAAAGGAGATATCAGAATTACTGCCACCACCTCCCACCATAGCTTCAAAAGTAAAAATATTATAGTTAGTGAAAAAAACAGTTAAGAGCGAAATCGAGAGAAAGAAGAAGTAGAAAAATGGTTTGAGAGAGAGGAAGAAGGAGAAAACCTGAAATTTTGCACAATTGGGAAGGAGAGAAAGAACTGAAAGGTTTTTATGCCACTGATCGCCAATGAGAAATTAAATAAAGTAAAGTGTGGACATAAATTAAATAACTTAAAGCAAGACAAGTAAAATAAATAAAAGCGATAAAATAAGAAGTGACCCAACTCAATCTCACTAAAGTGAGATAACCCCCCGATGTGACGGATTACCTCCTGGTTAAGGGCTGATGAGTCATGGCTTCTCCTATAGCGGCCGCCATGTGCAACGCCATGTGTACAATATTTGCCGAAAAACCCTCATTTTTGGTTTTTTTGCTTCGTTTCTTCGAAAAGGGTCCCGAAAGAGCTAAATATCTGAAAACAACATAAAAGAGAGCATAATACAAACAAAATGATAATAAAGTCCTAATAAACATGTGAAATCCGAGTCAAAAATACGGTGTGATTCAGTGTGATCAAATTCTCCCACACGTAAACCTTTGTTTGTCCTCAAACAAAACACTTTATAGTTTATGCAAAAAAAACAATATCAACTAGACTTAATTCAAGGCAAAAAGACTTATGGTGGGGTAATGCGGTCGTAGGCTTCTTTTCGTTTTCTTAAAGTCCTTTTCATTCAAGTGCAATCACATTAAGCCCGTTATCCGTACATACTCATAGTAAAGTGACCGGTTAGTGACTATGATCTTAAGCATGGGACTCTGGTACATAAGTTGGTGTAACCCATTTATTTAACCCAATTTGCAGTTGTGGGGGATTGGATCGTAATCCACCCTACCAAGTTCAGCACCAGATACCTCTGAACCAACCAACAATAGGCATATTCTTATATATATATATATATATTTTTTTTCTAAGCATGGGGCTCTGGTACATAAGTTGGTGTAACCCCTTTATTTAACCCAATTTGCAGTTGTGGGGGATTGGATCGTAATCCACCCTTCCAAGTTCAGCACCAGATACCTCTGAACCAACCAACAATAGGCATATTCTTATATATATATATATATGGGGCTCTGGTACATAAGTTGGTGTAACCCCTTTATTTAACCCAATTTGCAGTTGTGGGGGATTGGATCGTAATCCACCCTTCCAAGTTCAGCACCAGATACCTCTGAACCAACCAACAATAGGCATATTCTTATATATATATATATATGGGGCTCTGGTACATAAGTTGGTGTAACCCCTTTATTTAACCCAATTTGCAGTTGTGGGGGATTGGATCGTAATCCACCCTACCAAGTTCAGCACCAGATACCTCTGAACCAACCAACAATAGGCATATTCTTTTATATATATATATATATATATATATATATATATATATATATATATATATATATATATATATATATTTTTGTGATCATTCACTTATTTTCATCGGTCCCCTACGTAGAGCATGCTTAAGCCGGAGCTGACTGCAAGGATAAACTACTTAAGGACTTATTTGTAAAAAAAATTGGGACCACAACACATGGGGTGTCGGGATCGACTCTTATAATCATGAAGCCTACGCTATTAAGACAATACCGATTTTTAAAAAACGTTTTCCCAAGTCTTTTACATCCCGTCATAAACCTGTCTTATAGCCTGAATATTCAAGATGCACTGTTTTCTTTGCTCACAATTTTTTTTTGGTAAGGTTAAAGAAATAGGAGAAATACGGATACACTACACAGATGACTCGTCAAACACATGTTATTTTATTGAAAGGAAAAGCAAACAACAAAAAACGCTCAAAACATACTAAAAATAAAGAAAAGCAATAAAAAACGATAAAAATCTCCTCCCACACTTAAACCGAACATTGTCCCCAATGTTTCGATATGAGATAGGGTAGGAGTAACCTGGAAGAGAGAGAAAGAGAACCATGGATGATCACCGGTACCGTCGCCGTCACGAGCATTTACTTTAACAAATATTGTAGACTCGAAGAAACGAGGAGGAATTGGGTGAAGGGGGAATAAGGAAATAACAAAATTAAGTGAGGGATATTGTTGTTAAGGGCAGACGAGGGCATGAGGTTTATAAGGTAACATGCCATATTAGCATAATATCCTCCAGAACCAGAATGGAACATTACCATAGAGAAGTAGGGTCCAAACGGTTTCTACAAGATGCATATTTTTACGTCCGGCTACCCCATTTTGTTAGGATGTATGAGGGCAAGATGTTGTATCGAATAAAACTGAGACGATGACAAATCCCTGCAACCACATTTGAAGGAAAACCACTTCAGCAAATTTGTACAAATCAGAACATATGCAAGATGACTTTTTACCTAAAAGTCCCAATAAAAAGATTTTGGTAGTCATAGTTGAAAATTACTAGGATCTGAAATGAATTATAAACAATATGCCAATTTTCAAGTTGATGTACATCAATATCTATTAAAGACACATTTACCACATATTGATAACAATGACCAGAACAAGGCATTGGAAATTTCATATTATGGATTTCAAATTTTTTTATACAATACGAGCATGGGACACGAGAATGACACGTCAACACCAGTATTAATTTAAAAAAAATAATAATTTAAATGTGGTAAGTCAGTGTCAGAAACAAAAACCAACACGTGTCTGACATTGGACACACCTTTGATCGGAGGTGTAGGTTCTTCAGATTATTTAACAAATTTATGTGATTTAATCTAATGTAATGCATGAAACTCTATATGAAAAATAGCTGGGGTGCAGACCGAATTATGCTTCCAAATCAAAGGATCCCTGCATCACTTTCTATATCTCATGAAAAAGGTCACAAATTACTATAAATTCAGAAAAAATAAACTAAACAAGTGAAGTAAAGCAGCGAGATTTAATATGGAAGAAATATTGAATTAATCATTGCATAGTTCAAAAAAAACTGAATAATATCTGAAAAAATGTTCAAGTCAAGAAAAGGCTTCACGTTTTTATAAAACTTGTACATATTAATAAACGAAATCAACGAATGAACCTGAATAATTTGTTGGGCACAAACAAATCAAACAAAATTAAAAGAGGCAAACATAAGAACATTACCTCTAAGGGCCTCAAGACTGACATGATCATAGCAAAGGTGTGGTACCTACAAAGTATCGGACGATCAAGTTAGTTATGGATTCAAAATAATCTTTAGCTAGTTCAATTTGCAATGGTTGCAGATAATACTCCAAGCACCCACCTCTTATCAATTTGATATGATCAAGTTCTGTGAAGTATTTTGTTTTATACAATTAATGCTTAAATAAAGAAAAGGGAAAAGTAATAATAGCAGAAAAAACCATACATCATTTTTTAATGTTTTGACGAAACAACCAATGGTGCTTTTGTAACTAGGATCTCCCGTCATTCTTGACTTCACCTGAAGAAGAAAATTCGAAAAATTGAATTAGGGAAAAGGCAAAACTGCATAGTTTAGAAGCTCACCAAGCAACTGAATGTAGTACATATAGTTAACACACTATAGATAACATGATGAGACAATAAAAAGTGCACAATCAAACATTGATATTCACAAGTAAACACTGATAAATTACCACGTCAACTGGGGAGCCAATACACACTGCAAAAAAACCCGCCCAAAGAAGATGTGTAACAACGTTATCGGTGAAGCCTGGAATTTTCAAAATGGTCTGCAGTAGAAGGAAAAAAAACAGGCTATTAAAATAAATGAAATTGGAGTAATAGCAAAATTTAACTCAAAAACGCAGTTTAGTATCTTTTACATTACCTCTTTCACTTGATCATAACTGGCTAGCTCAGCAGCATTAATGATAGCATTTCTTGCGACATTGGGGCCAATGCCAGTCCAAAGTGTTCTGACTCCCTCCTGATTGTTTGATAGAGATTAAACAAGACTAATTATGAGTTTGGATCTTAGAAAAGGACTAAAATCATCTTTATCTTTCACAAATCATAGAAGGTTAAAGGAAAATACCTGTTTCACAATTGTTGAATAAGCATTCAATGATCCAGTGTAGCACCTTGGCACGCCAGGAGGGAATTTTCCTTCTGCTTGAAGTCTAACTTTGACAAGATCGGTAGGATTTGCCACTGCAATTGCTACAGCAGCACCTGTTGATAAAGAAAAATCAAACAGGTTTCAGTATCATGATTACGCATTATGTATTGAGAGCTTTAGGAGAAATATAATTGGATTTACCAGTTGTTAATGCAGCGAGAATTTTTTTCACCAATGGAGCATCTCCAACATGGTCTTTCCCAACATACAAATTCTTAACCTGTTAAATATCCCAAATAATTCAAACAATCAGATTACATACGCTAAAAAGTAGATATATGAACTCAAATAAATAAACAATCTTTGAGACACAGTCAATACTCACAGGCTCGTATAACCCAATTCTTAAACCTCCATACAAACATAAGAACATTACCTCTAAGGGCCTCAAGACTGACATGATCATAGCAAAGGTGTGGTACCTACAAAGTTTCGGACGATCAAGTTAGTTATGGATTCAAAATAATCTTTAGCTAGTGATGTTGGTTTGATCACACTCTTGGGGTTGAGAACCTTCCTAAGTTGGAAATGACCTCCAAAGATGTACCAATTGTATGCCCTGCAGCATCAACACCTTCATTTGTAACCTCAACTGTTGGCTCTTCCTATCAAATATGACCAAAAAAAACAGTGAAATCAAAACACAATACAACCCTTACCCGAATAATATAAAAAAAAAAGTGCCAGAAACAGTCCAATATTTATTATAGATTTGTGCAGTATTTACTATTTGTAACAAAACAATCACTTAGCATACATTCTAAAATCCAAATGAAAGAGGCCATAGAAGAACATTACTTGTAATGACCACAAGACTCATTTTGATCTATTCATGTCAAGAGCGTACATACCTTCCTACAAAGACTCGAACGAACAAGTTAGTTATCACTCCAAAATAATTTTGGGAAATAAAAAGAGTAACATTTTAGAGTAAACAAAACGACGGAATTATAAAAATGCATGATGTTATAAGCATAAAAGAGTGGCATTGACCTTTATGGGAAGTCTTTTGAAAGAGGAAAAAGAACAAGATACAATGAGAAAGTCCTACTAAACCAAACATCCTATTTCTAGTTACCTTTGGAAGATACCAACAAGTTAAAGTAACTTACTTTCTATGAATGCATTATCTATATTGTGAGAACCAAATCAAAAACGGAAATCACGATTTCAAACAAAATTAAAAGTTTACACTTCTGAAATATGAACACTGTGGCACAAATAATATAAAAGTAAAACTGTAAAATTTATCTATGATTATAAATCCAGAAACATAGAAAACAAAGCTATTATGAACTTCTGTACTCCAAATTAAAAACCAAATCAATAAAAACTATAGTTGAGCACCAATGGTGTATTTAACATAGACATGATATGAAACTGTCCAAAGTCCAAGCAAATGAGTGAGTTTTTTTGTTCTTACTTCTTTTTCTGACACTGATTCTTGATCCATTTGAATCCGGCAGAGGTTCCACTCTTCACCTTCTGAGCACCTACCACAGCAGCTGACTTAGCTTTGTCAGCACCGACGATTGCAACTGTTTTCGCTTTGCCCATACTAACCGACGCCATAGCTTTTGCATCTTCCATCTTGCCACTTCCGTTGCTCTTATTATTCTTCTTCACCATCACATCGTCCTCATACTCGTCGCTGCCAAGCCCACCATTTCCCCATTGGTCAGACCAACTTGGTGCCTTGCTACCCATGTTGTTTCTTCCAAAAACCTTCAGAAAAAAAAAATTCAAATTTTTATTGATTCTATTCGCTAATGCTATTACACACATTGTTCTAAACTACTGTCAGCAATTGTAGTCGTAGCTTCAACATTAAGGTTTTAGGCCGCTGTTATGACTTAAATTTACGAGGATAGCTTAATCCAAAAAACTAATCAGATGTTATACACATTTTTACAGACTACAGTCATAACTACATTTACAATTGCAATATAAATATGTTTAAAAGATCTCTGCAACAACATTCCAAATGCAATTGCAATCCCATCACTAGAGCCAACCCAAAAGACTAACCATATAATACACATTGATAAGTTACAACCATAATATAAAGATTTTAGAGATGTCTACAACAACAATGTAATTACAGTTGCGACCGCATCAGCCATTGTAATTACCTAAGACCGGCTGTGAATCCAATCCAAAAGGCTAATAAAATATTATGCACATTGTTCTAAATTACGGTCACCAACCACAATATAAAGGTTTTAGAGATTTATGCAACAACATCACAACTGCAATTGGGATCGCATCACTGCCACTGTTACGACCAAAGTCAAACACGAAGACAAATACAGAGACACCGACACAACACCAACACCAACCCATACACATCGAAACTAGTAATAATTTCAAAAAAAGACTGAATAAAACTTACGCGTCGGTGCTACAGAGCTCATAACGTCAGCATTGGTCAGCATTACTAAAATCAAATAAACACTTCACACGTTCGGCGTTGATTACGACAGTTCATCAATATGGATATCCTATTCAATGCAAATTCGAGTACCAAAGAATTGAACAAAAAAAATACAAAAAATCAGGATTCAATAGATCTCTTAACGAATTAAAACGAAAACTCAATTAGTTCCGCAAGATCTCTCAATGAATTGAAAGCAACGAAAAGGGCTTATCAATTTTCCCCATGGCGGTTACACGAACAGTAATTGAATCAATTACACAGAATTGCATGCATTGAGGTATTTTAGAACAGAAAAAATAGGTTTTTTTTTTTGGTTTTTCTATCAAGAAACAACTGAAGCTATGAAATTAGATTGAAGATATGAAATTAAGAATAGAGAGAGAGAATCACCTTGAGAAATTGAGGAGAGAGGATGGGGATTGGAAGGAAGTGTAATGTAAGGAAGGAAGATGGTGGTGACCAACAAGTCTGTGAAAAAGGAAAAAGAACAAGATACGGTTAGGAAGTCATAGTTAACCACACATACTAAATGCCATTCTATTTCTAGTTACTTTACCTGAAGGAGTTTGATCCTACTCATCACGACACAACAATAGTAACAGATGGATGGATTCAAAATAACATTGGGGAAATAAAACAACGTACCTAACAGAGTCAATTGAAATGAATAAAAAGTTGTTAGTTATTATCTAAATGACATCAACATCGTATGCCACAACAAAAGCACAAATTCCCAGAACATTAAAAACACACAAATCAAAGTCCATCACAGTCAAAACACAATTAAGTAGTATCCTTTAATACACAACAAAAAACAATAAGTTCAAATTCAAAAACCCAAACCGGTTTCACACTACTAAGCACCGACTCCCTGAACATGAATAGACACTAACATAGAGACACCGATAATAATTTAAAAAAATAAGTATCTGTGCAAGTGTATCGACACTAACACAGCGACACAGATAATAATTTTTAAAAATAAATACCTGTGCAAGTGTCTGAAACATAGAGACGCTGTTTTAAGATGTGTCAGTGCTACATAATAGTTTTTACGCAACAAGATGATAACAAAAACAGATTACAAAGTAAAGAGAATTCCCAATCTAATGAAAACCTAAAGAAAAGGGAATAAATATATAGCAACATGCATATATGTACCTCAGCGAAACATGCAGAGAAAGCACTACTGGCGAAAGTGCCGGCAAAGGAGATATCAGAATTACTGCCACCACCTCCCACCATAGCTTCAAAAATAAAAATGTTATAGTTAGTGAAAAAAACAGTTAAGAGCGAAAACGAGAGAAAGAAGAAGTAGAAAAATGGTTTGAGAGAGAGGAAGAAGGAGAAAACCTGAAATTTTGCACAATTGTGAAGGAGAGAAAGAACTGAAAGGTTTTTATGCCACTGATCGTCAATGAGAAATTAAATAAAGTAAAGTGTGGACATAAATTAAATAAATTAAAGCAAGACAAGTAAAATAAATAAAAGCGATAAAATAAGAAGTGACCCAACTCAATCTCACTAAAGTGAGATAACCCCCGATGTGACAAAGAATAAGTTCATTTAATCATTGCATAGTCCATAAAAGACCTGAATAATATCTGAAAAAAAGTTCAAGTCAAGAAAAGGTTTCACGATTTTATAAAACTTGTACGTTAATAAATGAAATCAACGAATGAACCTGAATAATTTGTTGAGCACAAACAAATCAAACCAAATTAAAATAGGCAAACAGAAGAACATTACCTCTAAGGACTTCAAGACTGACATGGTCATAGCAAAGGTGTGGTATCTACAAAGTATCGGACGATCAAGTTAGTTATGGATTCAAAATAATCTTTAGCTAGTGATGTTGGTTTGATCACACTCTTGGGGTTGAGAACCTTCCTAAGTTTGAACACGACCTTTAAAGATGTACCAATTGTATGCCCTGCAGCATCAAAACCTTCATTTGTAACCTCAACGGCTGGCTCTCCCTATCAAATATGACCAAAAGAAACAGTGAAATCAAAACACAATACAACCGTTATCGGTATAATATAAAAAAGAAAGTGCGAGAAACTGCTCAATATTTGTTATGGATTTGTGCAGTATTTACTACTTGTAACAAAACAATCACTTTGCATTTATTGTAAAAATCAAATGAAAAGAAGCAATAGAAGAACATTACTTGTAATGACCTCAAGACTCATTTTGATCTATTCATGACAAGAGCGTACATACCTTCCTACAAAGATTCGGACGAATAAGTTAGTTATCACTTCAAAATAATTTTGGAAAATAAAAAGAGTAACATTTTAGAGTAAACAAAAAGACGAAATTATACCAACACATGATGTTATAAGCATAAAAGAGTGACATTGACCTTTATGGGAAGTCTTTGAAAAAGAAAAAAGAACAACATACAGATAGAAAGTCCTACCTAACCAAACATAGTATTTATAGTTTACCTTTGGATGATACCAACAAAATTTACTTTCTATGAATGCATTATCTATATTAATTATAGTTTTTTTTTTTACAAATAGTCTACGAGACAACTTGCAAAGTAGAATTCATAAAAAAAAATTGTTATGTTATAAACATTGTTGTGCAATCTCTTAGTGAATAGCTTTATTAAACATGCACTTAGGTATTGTTTCGAAATCCATAATTTAGTGGACATAGGTAGATAGCACAAAGAAATCACGTAGACGAAAACAAATTCGCTGATTTTGTAAACAACTATTTGTAGTATTATACTAATACAAATTATAAAAGAGAAGTAGTTAAAAGCAACAAAAATTCATATGATGAGCCTCATATTTTAAGAAAAAACTACACACATGCATTGTTTTAAAGCTTGCAAAGGAAGAAAAAAAAATATTAATTGTAAATTCAAAATAATATTAGTAAAAAAAAAAGAACATACTACCTTAGATATCCTCCAACAAATCATGAGAACTTCACAATTTCATAGACAAATTGTTGAAATATGAGATTGAGGGACATTTGAATATACAATATGTCTGAATAACATTACGAAGATTGTATTATACGGTATATTATATTAATTACATAAGGAATATGCAATGGTATATTCTATTATATTCTAGATAGGTTAAGAAATATTCAATGGAATATTCTCTATACAAATATTAACACTCCCCCTCAAATTTGAACATATAAGCTAAATGCACTAAGCTTGCCACATATATAATTAGTTTTAGGATCTCGTTGGGATTTTGTAAACACATACCAATTGATCATTAGAGTTGACAAAACTTGTGACAATGTCGTTTGATTCTATCTTCTCTCTGACAATGTTTGGTCCTCTCATGAAACCTGGATTCAAAACAATACGTAATGGAACTTGGTTATCACAAATAAGGGTCATGGTCTTATTTTTTCAAATTGAAGTTCTTTGAGCAGTTGATTCAACCAAACGACCTCACATGTTACTAGTGTCATAACCTTATATTCTACCTCAGCACTTGATCTTGCAACTACATTCTTTGAGCAGTTGATTCAACCAAACGACCTCACATGTTACTAGTGTCATAACCTTATATTCTACCTCAGCACTTGATCTTGCAACTACATTCTGTTTCTTACTTTTATAGGAAATTAGGTTTCCTTCAACAAATAAACAATACTCAGAGGTAAATCGTCTAACAATGGGTAAGTTTTCCCAATCAGCGTTAGGATATCCAACTATCTGAGTATGTCCTTTATTTTCATAAATGAGACATTTTCCTGGAGAACCTTTAATGTATCTTAGAATCCAAAAAATAGCGTTCATATGTTCTTAGAAAGGAGAATTTAAGAACTACTTCACCACACTAACCGAAAAAGAAATGTTGGGACGTGTGACTGTGAGATAATTTAACTTTCCAACTAATATCCTATACATCCTTAATTCATATAGAAGCTCCCCCTGATTAGGTAGAATTTTAACACTTGAATCCATAAGAGTATTAACTGGTTTAGTATTCTACAAACTTGTTTCTTCAAAAGTATCCATAATATATTTTCCCGGAGAAATTACCATATCATCTTTAGATTTAACTACCTCAATACCCAAAAAATATAGGAGTTTACCAAGGTCTTTCGTCTGAAATTTATTCGATAGATGTTATTTCAACTGGAATATTCTCTTTGATGTATCTCAGAATCCAAAAAATAGCGTTCATGTGTTCTTAGAAAGGAGAATTTAAGAAATAATTTACCACGTTAACTGGAAAAGTTTTATTTTCCTGAGATTTCTGTTAGCACCACCACCTGAGACCATTCTCATAAAATTCTACTCTTGCTTAGTTGAGCTTAGGCCGATTCCAAGCTTTTGACAAACTTTTTAGTCTGCGTCAAAACAAAAAACATAGGAATTAAAACAGCAAAATTTGTAGGTTAATTGTGAGAATGTATGTTAGAACAAAGAACATAGTCAATTAACACATAAATGTCACTATCAATGCTTGGGTACGTTCATAACAACAGTTGGACTCATGTTTGGTTTTGATTAAATTAAAAATTGTTATTTTATTTTGATCCAAATTTTGGATCTATCACAAAGTACTCAACTCATACCTGTTCTAGAGTTAAAAACATGATCACATTCCAAGATCCTAGCCGTCCGAAATTTGGTATGAATCCCTTATAAAAGGCTAAAGGTCCCTGCAAAACCAATCAAATGACATACCGATTTCAATATTTCTCCAATTAAAACATAAGTTATTGGAGAATTCCTTCACCACTTCCACAACAGAGAGTTATGCAAAGAAAAAAAAGCATATTATGTAACGTAGAAATGAAAGTGAACAGTTTTATGTTAGCATATAAGCAGGCGTGAGAAATGAGAATGTTTAAAGATGCCATGAAAACTGAAAGTTCAAATGATGTTAGTTCAATTTGCAATGGTTGCAGATAATACTCCAAGCACCCACCTCTTATCAATTTGATATGATCAAGTTCTGTGAAGTATTTTGTTTTATACAATTAATGCTTAAATAAAGAAAAGGGAAAAGTAATAATAGCAGAAAAAACCATACATCATTTTTTAATGTTTTGACGAAACAATCAATGGTGCTTTTGTAACTAGGATCTCCCGTCATTCTTGACTTCACCTGAAGAAGAAAATTCGAAAAATTGAATTAGGGAAAAGGCAAAACTGCATAGTTTAGAAGCTCACCAAGCAACTGAATGTAGTACATATAGTTAACACACTATAGATAACATGATGAGACAATAAAAAGTGCACAATCAAACATTGATATTCACAAGTAAACACTGATAAATTACCACGTCAACTGGGGAGCCAATACACACTGCAAAAAAACCCGCCCAAGACAAGAAAGAAGATGTGTAACAACGTTATCGGTGAAGCCTGGAATTTTCAAAATGGTCTGCAGTAGAAGGAAAAAAAACAGGCTATTAAAATAAATGAAATTGAAGTAATAGCAAAATTTAACTCAAAAACGCAGTTTAGTATCTTTTACATTACCTCTTTCACTTGATCAGAACTGGCTAGCTCAGCAGCATTAATGATAGCATTTCTTGCGACATTGGGGCCAATGCCAGTCCAAAGTGTTCTGACTCCCTCCTGATTGTTTGATAGAGATTAAACAAGACTAATTATGAGTTTGGATCATAGAAAAGTAAAATCATCTTTATCTTTCACAAATCATAGAAGGCTAAAGGAAAATACCTGTTTCACAATTGTTGAATAAGCATTCAATGATCCAGTGTAGCGCCTTGGCACGCCAGGAGGCAATTTTCCTTCTGCTTGAAGTCTAACTTTGACAAGATCGGTAGGATTTGCCACTGCAATTGCTACAGCAGCACCTGTTGATAAAGAAAAATCAAACAGGTTTCAGTATCATGATTACGCATTATGTATTGAGAGCTTTAGGAGAAATATAATTGGATTTACCAGTTGTTAATGCAGCGAGAATTTTTTTCACCAATGGAGCATCTCCAACATGGTCTTTCCCAACATACAAATTCTTAACCTGTTAAATATCCCAAATAATTCAAACAATCAGATTGCATATGCTAAAAAGTAGATATATGAACTCAAATAAATAAACAATCTTTGAGACACAGTCAATACTCACTGGCTCGTATAACCCAATTCTTAAACCTCCATACAAACATAAGAACATTACCTCTAAGGGCCTCAAGACTGACATGATCATAGCAAAGGTGTGGTACCTACAAAGTATCGGACGATCAAGTTAGTTATGGATTCAAAATAATCTTTAGCTAGTGATGTTGGTTTGATCATACTCTTGGGGTTGAGAACCTTCCTAAGTTGGAAATGACCTCCAAAGATGTACCAATTGTATGCCCTGCAGCATCAACAACTTCATTTGTAACCTCAACTGTTGGCTCTCCCTATCAAATATGACCAAAAAAAACAGTGAAATCAAAACACAATACAACCCTTACCCGAATAATATAAAAAAGAAAGTGCCAGAAACAATCCAATATTTATTATAGATTTGTGCAGTATTTACTATTTGTAACAAAACAATCACTTAGCATACATTCTAAAAACCAAATGAAAAGAGGCCATAGAAGAACATTACTTGTAATGACCACAAGACTCATTTTGATCTATTCATGTCAAGAGCGTACATACCTTCCTACAAAGACTCGAACGAACAAGTTAGTTATCACTCCAAAATAATTTTGGGAAATAAAAAGAGTAACATTTTAGAGTAAACAAAACGACGGAATTATAAAAATGCATGATGTTATAAGCATAAAAAGAGTGGCATTGACCTTTATGGGAAGTCTTTTGAAAGAGGAAAAAAACAAGATACAATGAGAAAGTCCTACTAAACCAAACATCCTATTTCTAGTTACCTTTGGAAGATACCAACAAGTTAAAGTAACTTACTTTCTATGAATGCATTATCTATATTGTGAGAACCAAATCAAAAACGGAAATCACGATTTCAAACAAAATTAAAAGTTTACACTTCTGAAATATGAACACTGTGGCACAAATAATATAAAAGTAAAACTGTAAAATTTATCTATGATTATAAATCCAGAAACATAGAAAACAAAGCTATTATGAACTTCTGTACTCCAAATTAAAAACCAAATCAATAAAAACTATAGTTGAGCACCAATGGTGTATTTAAAATAGACATGATATGAAACTGTCCAAAGTCCAAGCAAATGAGTGAGTTTTTTTGTTCTTACTTCTATTTCTGACACTGATTCTTGATCCATTTGAATCCGGCAGAGGTTCCACTCTTCACCTTCTGAGCACCTACCACAGCAGCTGACTTAGCTTTGTCAGCACCGACGATTGCAACTGTTTTCGCTTTGCCCATACTAACCGACGCCATAGCTTTTGCATCTGCCATCTTGCCACTTCCGTTGCTCTTATTATTCTTCTTCACCATCACATCGTCCTCATACTCGTCGCTGCCAAGCCCACCATTTCCCCATTGGTCAGACCAACTTGGTGCCTTGCTACCCATGTTGTTTCTTCCAAAAACCTTCAGAAAAAAAAAATTCAAATTTTTATTGATTCTATTCGCTAATGATATTACACACATTGTTCTAAACTACTGTCAGCAATTGTAGTCGTAGCTTCAACATTAAGGTTTTAGGCCGCTGTTATGACTTAAATTTACGAGGATAGCTTAATCCAAAAAACTAATCAGATGTTATACACATTTTTACAGACTACAGTCATAACTACATTTACAATTGCAATATAAATATGTTTAAAAGATCTCTGCAACAACATTCCAAATGCAATTGCAATCCCATCACTAGAGCCAACCCAAAAGACTAACCATATAATACACATTGATAAGTTACAACCATAATATAAAGATTTTAGAGATGTCTACAACAACAATGTAATTACAGTTGCGACCGCATCAGCCATTGTAATTACCTAAGACCGGCTGTGAATCCAATCCAAAAGGCTAATAAAATATTATGCACATTGTTCTAAATTACGGTCACCAACCACAATATAAAGGTTTTAGAGATTTATGCAACAACATCACAACTGCAATTGGGATCGCATCACTGCCACTGTTATGACCAAAGTCAAACACGAAGACAAATACAGAGACACCGACACAACACCAACACCAACCCATACACATCGAAACTAGTAATAATTTCAAAAAAGGACTGAATAAAACTTACGCGTCGGTGCTACAGAGCTCATAACGTCAGCATTGGTCAGCATTACTAAAATCAAATAAACACTTCACACGTTCGGCGTTGATTACGACAGTTCATCAATATGGATATCCTATTCAATGCAAATTCGAGTACCAAAGAATTGAACAAAAAAAATACAAAAAATCAGGATTCAATAGATCTCTTAACGAATTAAAACGAAAACTCAATTAGTTCCGCAAGATCTCTCAATGAATTGAAAGCAACGAAAAGGGCTTATCAATTTTCCCCATGGCGGTTACACGAACAGTAATTGAATCAATTACACAGAATTGCATGCATTGAGGTATTTTAGAACAGAAAAAATAGGTTTTTTTTTTTTGGTTTTTCTATCGAGAAACAACTGAAGCTATGAAATTAGATTGAAGATATGAAATTAAGAATAGAGAGAGAGAATCACCTTGAGAAATTGAGGAGAGAGGATGGGGATTGGAAGGAAGTGTAATGTAAGGAAGGAAGATGGTGGTGACCAACAAGTCTGTGAAAAAGGAAAAAGAACAAGATACGGTTAGGAAGTCATAGTTAACCACACATACTAAATGCCATTCTATTTCTAGTTACTTTACATGAAGGAGTTTGATCCTACTCATCACGACACAACAATAGTAACAGATGGATGGATTCAAAATAACATTGGGGAAATAAAACAACGTACCTATCAGAATCAATTGAAATGAATAAAAAGTTGTTAGTTATTATCTAAATGACATCAAGATTGCGATTTTCCTCATTCTTTCAGCATCCATGGCTTCTTGAGTGTTGTTGATGAGACGAAACAGTTCTAATCGCATCTCACCAAGCTAAATAATTTCATCCATTAACCACCGTAAGCGTGTTTTCTGCGGTGGTGAGGAAGTATGATGAGGTGACGATAGTGTGATCATGTGAGGAATCTCATCATCTAAAAACTGTATCTTTCGTTTTTTATTAGGTTTTGGTGCCGCTGGGGGTGACGTAAATGAAATCTGAGAACATGGTGATGAATGTGGTGAGTCCATCAGAAGAGAACACATCAAAGATTGAGAAAAAGATTATTAGAGAAAAATGAGAAATAAAATAAACAAGACAGAAAATATGGTTATCAAATGAATATTCAATTTAGTATTGAGTAAAGTTACGACTCACATGTATCATAGGATATTGATATACAAGAAGAACAAGCCAACCACTATAGAAAGAGTTATTCCACAAAATTAGCTAATTCTGATTGAACCATATTTAGTATTACAGTAACTTACCATCAACATAAGTAAAAACAAAAACAACAGAAATACAACGTAACTGTTTTTACTAGAATTCTGCATCTAACTTGTTTTTACTAGAATGGAAAACATCCATACGTAACTGTTTCAGTTCAATTGAAACCTACACAAACGACAAGAATTGCCTACATTCAACCAATCTTGAATACAATCCTTATGAAACATATGCAAACATGGCAGACAGACACCAACCTTAAAATCTTCGAAACAAATACTACATTAACCGCATCAATAATTTCATTCATTAACCGTAAGCGTGTTTTCTGCAGTGGTGAGGGAGTACGATGAGGTGACGATAGTGTGATCATGTGAGGAATCTCATCATCTAAGAACTCTATCTTTTGTTTCTTAATCAGCATTAAATAGATGAAGAATAACTCACAATTTCCATTGTTTGCGTCATCTTCGATCAACCGAATCACTAGGGTTGAGGCATGACTCCACACTTCAAGCTCAGCCTGACCCAGGAACCAGTTGTCACCCAACATTTTCACCCTCTGCCCATTTCCAATGTTCCAGCAGACCCTCGAGTCAATGACACTCATCCACTCGTAGTTGGGTTGAGGAACGGATGGTGCTTCCAATAGGGTAGGCCGCAGGCTGCTTCTGTTCTTGAACACTCTAGCAGCTTGTTGAGCATGATCAAAGGCGTCCCTGCATCACTTTCTATATCTCATGGAACCGATCACAGCAAACCAAACTTCCTACCATTTCCTTTCTGTTTCATCATACTCATGAACATAGCATGACACGGCAAAGGTGTGGTACCTGCAAAAACTCCGACGGTCAAGTTATGAATTCAAAATAATATTGTAAATAAAAGAACATAGTATTTTAGATATTCTCCCGCAGATCATGACAAGTTTACAATTGCATATTCAAATATTGAGAAAGATTATCCATAAAACCATAACAAGGGTATATTAAGTCAACCGTGCAATTTTTCTTATAGATTGCAGAAGGAGATGGATAATTTTAAATGAACTGCAGCAATGTTGTATCGAGTAAAGCTGAGACAATGACAAATCCCTGCAACCACATTTGAAGGAAAACCACTTCAGCAAATTAGTACAAATCAGAAAATATGCAGGATAACTTTTGACCTACATATTGTAACCACATTGAAGTAATAATAAAAGATTTTGGTAGTCATAGTTGGAAATTACTGGGATCTGAAATGAATTATAAACCATATGCAATTCTTCAAGTTGATGTACATCAATATCTATTAAAGACAGAGTTACCACATATGGATAACAATGACCAGAACAAGGCACTGGAAATTTCATATTATGGATTTCAAACTTTTCTTTATGCACTAATTAATAAATTAACCTATACAATACGGACATGAGACACGACAGTGACACGTCAACACCAGTAATAATTTGAAAAAATTAATCAATTGAATGTGGATGTGTCAGTGTCAGGAAGTGTCAGGAACCAACACGTGCCTGACTTTGGACACACCTTTGATTGGAGGTGTAGGTACTACAAATCAATTAACAAATTTATGTGATATAATCTAAACAAATACATGAAACTCTATATGAAAAATACCTGGGATGCAGACCCAATTATACTTCCAAATCAAAGGTTCCCTGCATCACTTTCTATTCTCATGGAACCGATCACCAATTACAATAAATTCAGGAAAAATAACCTGAACAAGTGAACTAAGGCAGCCAAATTTAATATGGAAGAAATATTGAATTTAGACAAAGAATAAGCTCATTTAATCATTGCATAGTCCAAAAAAGACCTGAATAATATCTGGAAAAAAGTTCAAGTCAAGAAAAGCTTCAGGATTTTATAAAACTTGTACATTAATAAATGAAATCAACGAATGAACCTGAATAATTTGTTGAGCACAAACAAATCAAACCAAATTAAAATAGGCAAACAGAAGAACATTACCTCTAAGGACTTCAAGACTGACATGGTCATAGCAAAGGTGTGGTATCTACAAAGTATCGGATGATCAAGTTAGTTATGGATTCAAAATAATCTTTAGCTAGTGATGTTGGTTTGATCACACTCTTGGGGTTGAGAACCTTCCTAAGTTTGAACACGACCTCTAAAGATGTACCAATTGTATGCCCTGCAGCATCAAAACCTTCATTTGTAACCTCAACGGCTGGCTCTCCCTATCAAATATGACCAAAAGAAACAGTGAAATCAAAACACAATACAACCCTTATCAGTATAATATAAAAAGAAAGTGCGAGAAACTGCTCATATTTGTTATGGATTTGTGCAGTATTTACTACTTGTAACAAAACAATCACTTGCATTTATTGTAAAAACCAAATGAAAAGAAGCAATAGAAGAACATTACATATAATGACCTCAAGACTCATTTTAATCTATTCATGACAAGAGCGTACATACCTTCCTACAAAGATTCGGACGAACAAGTTAGTTATCACTTCAAAATAATTTTGGAAAATAAAAGAGTAACATTTTAGAGTAAACAAAAAGACGAAATTATAACAACACATGATGTTATAAGCATAAAAGAGTGACATTGACCTTTATGGGAAGTCTTTGAAAAATGAAAAAGAACAACATACAGATAGAAAGTCCTACCTAACCAAACATAGTATTTATAGTTACCTTTGGATGATACCAACAAAATTTACTTTCTATGAATGCATTATCTATATTAATTATAGTTTTTTTTTTTACAAATAGTCTACGAGACAACTTGCAAAGTAGAATTCATAAAAAAAAAATGTTATGTTATAAACATTGTTGTGCAATCTCTTAGTGAATAGCTTTATTATACATGCACTTAGGTATTGTTTCAAAATCCATAATTTAGTGGACATAGGTAGATAGCACAAAGAAATCGCGTAGACGAAAACAAATTCACTGATTTTGTAAACAAATATTTGTAGTATTATACTAATACAAATTATAAAAGAGAAGTAGTTAAAAGCAACAAAAATTCATATAATGAGCATCATCATATTTTAAGAAAAAACTACACACATGCATTGTTTTAAATCTGCAAAGGAAGAAAAAAAATATTAATTGTAAATTCAAAATAATATTAGTAAAAAAAAAGAACATACTACCTTAGACATCCTCCAACAAATCATGAGAACTTCACAATTTCATAGACAAATTGTTGAAATATGAGATTGAGGGACATTTGAATATACAATATGTCTGAATAACATTACGAAGATTGTATTATACGGTATATTATATTAATTACATAAGGAATATGCAATGGTATATTCTATTATATTCTAGATAGGTTAAGAAATATTCAATGGAATATTCTCTATACAAATATTAACACTCCACCTCCCCCCTCAAATTTGAACATATAAGCTAAATGCACTAAGCTTGCCACATATATAATTAGTTTTAGGATCTCGTGGAATTTTGTAAACCATACCAATTGATCATTAGAGTTGACAAAACTTGTGACAATGTCGTTTGATTCTATCTTCTCTCTGACAGGTTTGTTCCTCTCATGAAACCTGATTCAAAACATACGTAATGGAACTTGGTTATCACAAATAAGGGTCATGGTCTATTTTTTCAATTGAAGTTCTTTGAGCAGTTGATTCAACCAACCTCACATGTTACTAGTGTCATACCTTAGATTCTACCTCGCACTTGATCTTGCAACTACATTATGTTTCTTTCTTTTATAGGATATTAGTTTCCTTCAACAAATAAACAATACCTCAGAGTAAATCGTCGAACCATGGGGAGTTTTCCAATCAGCGTTAGGATATCCAACTATCTGAGTATGTCCTTTATTTTCATAAATGAGACATTTTTCCTGGAGAACCTTTAATGTATCTTAGAATCCAAAAAATAGCGTTCATGTGTTTCTTAGAAAGGAGAATTTAAGAACTACTTCACCCACTAACCGAAAAAAAAAATGTTTGGACATGTGACTGTGAGATATTTAACTTTCAACTAAATCCTATACATCCTAATTCATATAGAAGCTCCCCCTGATTAGGTAGAATTTTACACTTGAATCCATAAAGTATTAACTGGTTTTTCATTCTACAAACTTGTTTCTTCAAAGTATCCATAACAATTTTCCCCGAGAATTACCATATCATCTTTAGATTTGACTACCTCAATACCCAAAAAATATAGGAGTTTACCAAGGTCTTTCGTCTGAATTTATTCGATAGATTTTATTTCAACTGGAATATTCCTTTGATGTATCTCAGAATCCAAAAAATAGCGTTCATGTGTTTTAGAAAGGAGAATTTAAGAAATATTTACCACGTTAACTGGAAAAAGTTTTATTTTCCTGAGATTTCTGTTAGCACCACACACCGAGACCATTCTCATAAATTTCTACTCTTGCTTAGTTGAGCTTAGGCCGATTCAAGCTTTTGACAAACTTTTTAGTCTGCGTCAAAACAAAAAACATAGGAATTAAACAGCAAAATTTGTAGGTTAATTGTGAGAATTATGTTAGAACAAAGAACATAGTCAATTAACACTAAAATGTGCACTATCAATGCTTGGGTACGTTCATAACAACAGTTGGACTCATGTTTGGTTTTGATTAAATTAAAAATTGTTATTTTATTTTGATCCAAATTTGGATCTTATCACAAGTACTCAAGTCATACCTGTTCTAGAGTTAAAAACATGATCACATTCCAAGATCCTAGCCGTCCGAAATTTTGGTATGAATCCCTTATAAAAGGCTACGGTCCCTGCAAACCAATCAAATGACATACCGATTTCAATATTTCTCCAATTAGCAACATAGTTATTGGAGAATTCCTTCACCACTTCCACAACAGAGAGTTATGCAAAGAAAAAAAGCATATTATGTAACGTAGAAATGAAAGTGAACAGTTTTATGTTAGCATAAAGGCAGGCGTGAGAAATGAGAATGTTTAAAGATGCCATGAAACTGAAAGTTCAAATCGTGTTAGTTCAATTTGCAATGGTTGCAGATAATACTCCAAGCACCCACCTCTTATCAATTTGATATGATCAAGTTCTGTGAAGTATTTGTTTTTACAATTAATGCTTAAATAAGAAAAGGGAAAGTAATAATCAGAAAAAACCATACATCATTTTTTAATGTTTTGACGAAACAATCAATGGTGCTTTGTAACTAGGATCTCCCGTCATTCTTGACTTCACCTGAAGAAGAAATTCGAAAAATTGATTAGGGAAAAGGCAAAACTGCATAGTTTAGAAGCTCACCAAGCAACTGAATGTAGTACATATAGTTAACACACTAAGATAACATGATGAGACAATAAAAGTGCACAATCAACATTGATATTCACAAGTAAATAACACTGATAAATACCACGTCAACTGGGGAGCCAATACAGACTGCAAAAAAACCCGCCCAAGACCAGAAGAAGATGTGTAACAACTTTATCGGTGAAGCCTGGAATTTTCAAAATGGTCTGCAGTAGAAGGAAAAAAAACAGGCTATTAAAATAAATGAAATTGGAGTAATAGCAAATTTAACTCAAAAACGCAGTTTAGTATCTTTTACATTACCTCTTTCACTTGATCATAGCTGGCTAGCTCAGCAGCATAATGATAGCATTTCTTGCGACATTGGGCCAATGCCAGTCCCAAGTGCTCTGACTCCCTCCTGATTGTTTTATAGAGATTAACAAGACTAATTATGAGTTTGGATCATAGAAAGGACAAAAATCAGCTTTATCATTCACAAATCATAGAAGGTTAAAGGAAATACCTGTTTCACAATTGTTGAATAAGCTTCAATGATCCAGTGTAGCGCCTTGGCACGCCAGGAGGCATTTTCCTTCTGCTTGAAGTCTAACTTGACAAGATCGGTAGGATTTGCCACTGCAATGCTAGCAGCACCTGTTGATAAAGAAAATCAAACAGGTTTCAGTATCATGATTACGCATTATGTATTGAGAGCTTTAGGAGAAATTAATTGGATTTACCAATTGTTAATGCAGCGAGAATTTTTTTCACCAATGGAGCATCTCCAACATGGTCTTTCCCCACATACAAATTCTTAACCTGTTAAATATCCCAATAATTCAAACAATCAGATTGCATACGTTAAAAGTAGATATATGAACTCAAATAAATAAACATCTTTGAGACACAGTCAATACTCACAGGCTCGTATAACCCAACTTCTTAAACCTCCATACAAACATGACGGTGTAACCCTGGCACAATTCCCTTCCAGAGCGCTGAAAGACCCTCTTCCCTGGCAATGGTTCCAACTGTTCCCAGCATTGCCCTTATATTTAGGGTAAGTTTATCGGTCACCAGCTACAGCTTGCTTTTGAGCTGAAGCCTAACTTTGGCAGTGTCCCCCAGGAATAGTACATATCTAATCAAAGATAAATTTGAGGATGTATATTCAATATACGTTCGAACGAAGTCTTGAAAAAGCACTACAACATGACATCTAACCAGCAAACGGAAGATGCAAAACAGCATAGTGTATCTATGATAAGCTGAATCGATCTCCTTAAACAAGGAAAATTTGTGAATACATCGAAAATTGTTGCATGGGAAAATTATAGAAAACTATTCAACTATTGTGCCATTCTTCGCTGCTGATTCAGTCAGTGGAATATCAAATACAGCATTTTCAAAAATTTTCCTCCCAAACAGATAATTAAGACTTTCACCAAAACAATCGATTTATCCAACATCCAATTCCAAGATCTGCAACTACAAATCCCGAGCATAGACCAATCGTAATTAATCAACATTACATCTTGAAATAACAGTCCATGATGTAAAGCAAAATCCTTTAATAACATAAGAGCCCTGACAAAAACATTTCCTATGTGCCTATACATGTTTGGAA
>NW_026113074.1:0-22500 GCF_024323335.1 Lathyrus oleraceus
TGAGTGTGGTTTTTGATCACCAAGCATGTATTGCACTTGTATGTCATTGCTTTTCATATTTTACTAACCAAAAGTACAAAAATATGTCATCTAACTTTGTTACTTGCAGATGAAGCCAACTAGGTCAAGACAGTTAAATCAGCCATAAAGCAATGGATGGTGACCATTCTTGAAGAATTTTGGGCACCATAATCATTCATCATGAGTTCATATAAGTTGTGATATCATTTTGGATCAAGATCTCTGGTGGTAGAGGCTTGGAATTCATCAGAACATGGCTCAGTCAACCAAACCCTAGAAAAGTCAAATGTGGTCAACTGTGCATTTAATCAGGAATTGGAAGGTGTGAGATGGTTGAAAGACCTCATTCAGTCCATGGAGCCTCATTTGGCATTTCAAAGATCAAGGTTGAAGGTTTTGAAGTCAAACAAAAAGTTTCCAAAAATAGAAATGACCTGTAATTTTAACCGCCAAAATGGAAAGTTTTTCTCCCCAAAATTACATGTCCAAGAATGCTTCAAATCAAATTTTGCCCAACATGAAAGTTGAAGATCTTGCTCTCACCTTTCCAAAAAGTCCAAGAACACTCATTTCTCATGTGTGGTTGGCAAGTTATGATCAAATCATTTTTCAAAAAAGTTGAAATTCAAAGTGCCATAACTTTTGAATGGAATGGCCAAATTGGGTGATCTTTCTTTGAGCAAACCACATTTGATGTGTACTATCCCAATCCATCATCACATTTCATCAAAATCTTCACATAAAAAGGTCATTTTTCAAGTGAACCATTTAATTTTTGGTGGGAAGAAAAGTCCAATTCAAAAGTGCTTGGAATTTTCACATGAAACCAATTCATTCCACTCCAAAGGCATTTGTAACTTGCTTCAAAGGAAACTCACTGTTCCATTGGTCTTAAGTGCAAAAGGGCAAAATTGGCCAAAATGACATATATTTGCAAATTTGCTAATCACTCCAATTATACTACTCATGATTAAGGCATGGATTAAGAGGAACTATAAAGGCTTAATCCTAACAGAATGCTCAGAATCAACAATCATTTTTCAGATCAAACTCAAAATCTCACAAATTCTCTCAATTTCTCACAATTTCACACACACACTTTTTCACTCCTTCACCAAGAATCCTTCATCTCTTGTGCTATTTCTTGCTTTGATCTTCATCTGCAGGTGATTTGGGAGATCTGTTGAACAAGATTGGTGAAGGAATCGTGCAAATTCATCCACTGTTGCAACATTGCTCTTCCATGGCAGCTGGAAAATTCACCATCCTCGTGCATTGTTGAGCTGAGCAATCATTCCCATCACTTCCTGAGCATAATAGGCAATCTGTTTTCATCATTAGGACCTGAAGATCACGATTTCCACACTGCATCATCAAGAAGGTAAAATTTCAAAGTCTCTAATTCTTGCAATCAACATGTGGTTTAGGTAGAGCATTGAACATAGAGTAATCTGATGTTTGAATCGTGCGATTTCATCCATTATTCACCAAGAAATCTTGAATTAAAGTTTGTATGTCAAAACTATTTTTGATTGGATCTTTTTGTGCGTTGAGTTCTGGACGATTTCATTGCCATATTCGTGATCTACATTGAACGCCGGTTCCAACCATATATGATTTGTGCATTTTCGTGAAAATTTGCTCTTGGTGATGATGAACAGTGCGAATATATGATGAACACGTTGATTTCCTTTCCAATTCGCGTGTTTGATCTTCATGCCTGGCTTTCACATTTGAAATTGTGTTTAGCGCGTGAACTGGCCAATCAGGAGGCGCCACTGCGTTTAGTGAAACGGGCGCGTTTTGCCCTGGCTGTGGATAATTACAAGTTTGCCATTCGCTGCTTCATTAATTCATTTAATTCATTTTAATACTTAAATAATTATTTCATTTCTTAACCAAACTTCTAAAAATCATAATTAATTCATGGTTTATCCAATTTGGATGGGGATTTTTGTGTTGATCTCCAAATTTTCTCTAGTTTTTTTAGGTATGATAATCAAAGTTGTGCTTGGCTGATTTTTTATTTTGCCTAGAGACTTTGGACATGTATGCTTTTGGTGTATGTTTTTCCATTTCATTCATAAAATAATGATGCTTGCTCCAAAATGTGTGAAATTTTATAGGCATGTTCTTGTCTCTTTCCTGGTGATTTTGATGTATAGTTTGCTAATTTTGAGTTCCTGGTTAGAAAGTTATGATGTGATCTTTTTGAGTGTGACAATGTGTGTCACACTATGTTATGCCATGTTCATGAATTTTGTTTCCATGCTTATTGAATGCCATTTGCTCTGGATTTTTGCATGTGATCACATCTATATGTCTAGATTAGCTATGTTTTTTTGTAGGATTTGTTGATCAATTTCCTATTTGATTGGTATTTTTGTTTGCTGTTTACCATTTGTGAACTTTTCTTGAGTGATCCACTTCCATGGCTTGTGAAATTCTTATGCCTTATCATATGAAGCTGAAATTTATGGATTGATTCTTAACATGTTTAAATTCATTTTGGTTTTGGAGTGACTCATTTATCTTATGTCATTTCTGTTTTACACTTGATTGAAGTTGATGCTCCATTTGATACCATGCTTGAGCTTGTTCCATTATGCTTTGATTTGTTGATTTTCATTGACTTGGTTCCCAGTATCCAAATGCTATGAAATTTGATATGTAGCTCATTGAATATGTCCTGTTTGAACTGGAATTTTTGTGGAATTTATTGAGCTGTTTTGATATTGGTTTGAGTGTGATCATTCTGTTAGCTCTAATGTGGTTCCAAAAGCATAGTTTGACATGTTATGTGTATAAAATGGACTTGGTGTATTGTTTTGATATGGGACCAATTGGTATTTCTTCTTAATTGATTTATCTTGGTTGTGATCATTTTTCCCTTGCTGTTTTAATTTTTCATCTCCTTTTGACCCTAGGCTTGTCCTAGTGGTCTTGTATCTCATGTTTGAATGTGATTTTCAGGTTATGAAGCAAAATGCTTTAAGGAGATTAATGCAAGTTTGTTTGAGTTGTTTCATTTGATGTTATAAACTAACTTGGTTTATTTTGTAGGGTGCTTGGTTCACTTGAGCTTTGTGCTTTGCACATTGCATTGTCTGATTGTACATTATCTGTTGGTTCATTACCTTGTTTGTTTTGATTTTGTGATTGGTACTGATTATACTTGATTGATTTCAGGTACCATAGTTGCTAATAGTTCTTTGAGAACTTGCATTGCTTTGCTTGTATAGCATTTGCATTGAGGTATAGCACCTTCTTCTTCATGTAGTCTGGAAGACCTGGCTTGTTATTTAGCCAGGCACTTGTCTGAAGTCCTCCTTAAGAGGCAATGTCTTTGTATGTTTAATTTTGTCCCCAAGCAGGTGAAGTCCTTTTAATGAGGCAATTGGTAGACAAAAGAGATATGTAGCCTATCTCCTACTATTCTGTGAGTCACTCACCTTGCTCACACTACTTGTGTTGATGCATAGTGAGTAAAAGCCCAAGATCTATCGAGTCTAATTTGTGGAGAGAGTTCCCCCTTTCTGAACTCCCACACCTTCTGATATTCAATACTCTCCCTGACCAGGGATAAGAGTGATAAGGCACACCCCTCATATTCTTTCATCTGCTTCACCTTGGCTCTCAATGTCAAGGTTAAGAGCACCATTTAACCCATTCCAGTTGACTTTAAAGTCAAATCCTTTGCTTGAGCCTATTTGCTTGGTTATAGTGTGTGATAAATGACCTTGCTTGATTATTTGCTTGATTCATATGTACATGTTTGCTTGCATGCTTTTGTACATTTTTTATCATTGATTGTTCATTAGTGCATAACCACCATTACATATCCTTGTGATACATTTGTATTGGCCCATTGAGGACAATTATAAGTCCATGTTGATTGGCTTTTGTTCCTATGATTTGGAAGGGATAGAGTGTAAGACCAATTCATTGGTCACTCATATCCTTTTTGCTTAGTGCATTGTTTGTTTGTTGTATGTGAGGATGCAATTATAAGTCCATGTTGTTGGCATTTGTATTCCTATAATCATCTTGTGGAGGTTGGAATAAGTCCAGATAGATTGGCATCTGACATCCTTATTTTGTTTTGCTTTGAGGAGACTAGAGTAAGACCATTTATTGGCACCTGACATCCTTATTTTGTTCTGCTTTGTGAGATTGGAGTAAGACCATTTATTGGCATCCAGTATCATTGTTTTATTTTAGGAGATTGGTGTAAATCCATTTATTGGTATCCGGTATCCGCTTTTGTGTGAGATTGGAGTAAGACCATTGAGTGGCATCCGGTATCACCTGGTCTATTATTTTACTAACTTGTTTGGCTGCTTTATTCCAAAGGACACACTTGAATCATCTTCTATATGATTTCAAGAGGTGAACTCTATAAAGTTTTACACTCCATCATCATCCATACACTTTTGTTTCAAATCCCTTTTCACATTGTTGACTTTTCAAACTTGTATATACATGTTATGCAAGCATTCATGACTCTTTCAAATTAGAAACCTGGACCTTAAGTCCTTGATTTTCAAACTTCACTTTTGTTAATACTTCTTTTTGAATCAACCTTAATCATACTTTGACCACACTTTGTGAATACCCATAATCAATTAACTCCACCCATTCAATTTTTTGTGGCTTTGTCCATTGTTAATATGTTTTCATACATTAGCCATAAGTTTCAATTCTCATAGTGGTTGATGTAAATCTCATCACATCCTTAGTAAGTTGATTGTAAGTCTTCCATACTTATTATAGGGTTAACCCCTCACTAGTATGTTGAAGCTATCCTTGCATGGTGGATTGTTGGTATTGGTTGAGTTTTCTCCCGTTGAGAATGAAAAGCCTTAGTGCTCTTGTTTTAAAATTTAACCCATTGACAATTTGGAAATCTTTTAGCCGAACTACGGCGTTTTGATCCTTACCTTTGATGGAAGGTACGTAGGCAACGGGTTCATCCGTTCGAACACAAAATAATTAACATGTACATTCTTTTCTCATCATCCCATTCATGTTTGCACAATATGTCAAAAACAAATAAACATTTTTCTTATACAACGAGTGTGAAAAGGGTTCCCTAGGAGTACCTAGGACGTGATGGGTGCCTAACACCTTCCCATTACGTAATTTACCCCTTACCCCGATCTCTGATCTTTTCATTGGTTTTCTACGTGTAAAACTTCTTAGGCTTTTGTTCGCTTTTTAGCCAGTCCGTTGGATAAATAAAAGTGCGGTGGCGACTCTATTTACTTGTATACTTTGCTTATGATTTAATCAATAGATCATATAGCGACGAATACACCGCTACAGAAAAGTGGCGACTCTGCTGGGGATTGATTCCTTGGTGGTATTGCCTACTTTTCACCCTTGTTGTGTGATATATTGTTATGTGTTATTTGACATATTTTTGTACAATTTGGGATAACTGTATTGACTGTAATGTTTGAATTGTTTGATATACAATTGCTGTTTGCTTTGGTGATCTCTGTGAGATGAGTTCTATACCCGAACTCGAGTGCACTCTAGGATATGAGAATGGCATAGTCTTGTTGACTGGTGTGGAGTATTCCTTAGCCAGTTGACTTGCGAGCCCATTCACTTGGTGGAGGTCATGTTGGATTAATAATGTCACACAAGTTATTTGTGGTTAGGCATTATTCTTTCAATCATGTGCCTTAGAAGCCAAGGACCTTAGTTTACCAAGCCCATCTTGGCCTATTTTTAGGACGTAGTGCGGAGGTCGTTCAGATGTAAGTTCTGATGCGATTGTTACGCGATACTACACTCATAAGAGTCTCTCTTGAGAATGTTTTTGGAATACGAGTATTCGTTCCTCCGATAATATCCGAAAGATGGGACGATGATTATGGGAACCTCTGGTAGAACATGTCTGGCAGGTTTAAACCCTAGTACATTCCCTTTGGGTGGTTCTTAACCGAGACTCCATGCTTGTGACTCTCAGCAAACCCGTGATTCATGGTTGAGTCGTTCAGACAACCTTAATATCAATGGAACTTGGGCGTTGATAAGGTGTAAACCATAATCCGCCAAAATGGATGATTGATATTAAGGATGTCAGAGTCGGTTCATGTACCGTTAATATCAATGGAACTTGGGTGTCGATAAGGTGAAAACCTAAATCCACCAAAATGGATGATTGATATTAGGGATACAATGAGCTTTCCCATGACCTTTGTCTGGTGTGCTTTGCTTGATCCTTGAGTGTGATTGTTGCATTCATGCATTCATGCATTCATCTGCATTTCATGTCATCAGAAAAAGAGAAAATTTTCAAGGAACTTAAAAGGGTTTATTTGCAAAATTTTCAGACATGGAAAGACCAAAAAGGCATACGAAGAAGTACAGCTTTAGACAGCCTGATGTGAAAGAGTTAAGGAATCTGACATCTTATGTATTAGATCCCTTGGGTTTCAAAGCTCGTTATGGGAAGCTTCTGCCTCTGCTCACTACTCAGGTTGATGAGGGATTGATGAGTACCTTGGCTCAGTTTTATGATCCTCTGTATCACTGCTTCTCTTTTCCGGACTTCCAGTTGTTGCCTACTTTGGAGGAGTATTCTCACCTCATTGGGATTCCTATTCTGGACCAGGTGCCGTTCAGTGGCTTAGAGAGTATCCCGACTGCTCGAGAGATTGCAAGTTTGTTGCACATAGATGAAGAATTGATCAGAGCTAATCTGACCACCAAAGGCGGAATTCAGGGTTTTCCTTCCGAGTTCCTCATCGCTCAAGCTACTTTCTATGGGAAGGCTAGGAGTGAGGATGCCTTTGAGGCTTTGTTTGTATTGCTCATCTATGGTTTAGTGTTGTTTCCCAACTTCGACAAGTTTGTGGACATGAATGCTATTAGGATCTTCTCAGTTCTTAATCCAGTCCCGACTTTGTTGGGTGATGCTTATGTCTCTTTGCACTCCAGGAATGCGAAGGGTGGTGGAGTTATTGTCTGCTGTCTACCTTTGCTGTACAAGTGGTTTATTTCGCACTTGCCGCAGACAGTTGCTTTCAAGGAAAACAAGGGATGTCTACGGTGGTCTCAGAGGCTTATGTCTCTCACTAATGATGATATCTCTTGGTATGATCGCGTGTACGATACCGTTCAGATCATTGACTATTGTGGTGAATTCCCGAATGTGCCTCTTCTTGGTACATGTGGTGGGATCAGCTACAACCCCATTCTTGCACGTCGTCAGCTCGGGTTCCCCCTAAAGGATAAACCTCATAACATTCTGTTAGAAGGTGTATTCTTTCTGGAGGGTAAAGATCCCCAAGGCCTGAAAGCCAGATTTGTCCGCGCTTGGCGCAAGATCTGCAAGAAGAGTAGGAATGAGTTGGGACCGAAGAACTGCATTGCTTTGGAACCATACACCTCTTGGGTCAGACAGAGACCTGCCACTTACTTGATGCCATACGATCATCCGAGACCTACACCTTTGGATGTGGTTGGGCCTTCAACCCTCCCTACCCAACGTGTAGAGGAGTTGAGAGAGGAAGATCTTTCGCGTGCTTGGATCCGTGAAAGAGAGGAATTACTTCAGCAGCTTAAGGAGAAAGACACTCTGATTGAGTTTCTTGAGCATCGAGTGATTGATGATTCGAACGACACTTGGACTTCTCTGCTTCCTCAGTCTTCTAAGTTCTGGAAGAGGAGGTATGATCAGCTTGCAAAGGAGAAAGTGAACATGGAAGCGGCCTATGAGAGAGAGATCAAGAAGCTGTGTACTTCTCGTCTTCCAGCATCCCGAGCTAATAGGGATCCATAGGATGTTGTTTTCCTTTTCTCTTTGTATTGATCAAATGCTGTACTTCTTTGCAAAATATATTGAATGAGATGTTTTCCATGAGAACTTAAAAATGCTCTAAATATTCAAAAATTGCAAATAATGCCCTAAGGGTTCCTTGAAAATAAACAAAGCATCTGCACAAGCATTTCATGCATCATTTTGCATAAGCAGGTACCCTTGTTTCTGGTCTTCTTGTCCTAACTCTATGTTCTTCATTTATTTTGAAGACAAGCTGACTCACCGGTATTATACTCGAGCCAATTCTGCAAGAGTAATGGATCAGCTAGAACAAGAGAACAGAGAATTGAAAGAAGAGGTCGCCAGACTTGGCGCTCTGATGGAGCAACTTCTCGCTGCTCAGAATCAGCCTGCTCAACCGCCTGCAACTCCTGTTCAGAGGATGGTTATTTCAGAGGTTGTAGCTTCTACTGTGCCTGCTACCAGTGCTCATTATGTGCCCAATGCTATGCCAGCCGGGTTCCCTTGGGGTATGCCTCCAGGTTTCATGCCTGATATCCCTGCTCCAACTTTTGCTCACATGTCGGCATCTAGCCCGGTCCCTGTTGTTGCTCCTCCTGTCATGCATACCATGCCCAGGATAGACGACACCATCTATCATTCTGAGCCGTCTGAGGGCCCGGACGTTAATGAAAAGATGGACGCCATGAATGACCAATTCCTTGAGCTGAGGAAGGAATTGAAGACCTTTAGAGGTAAAGATCTGTTCGGCAAGTCTACTGCCGAGTTATGCCTGGTTCCCGGTGTGAAGATACCGATTAAATTCAAAGTGCCTGACTTTGAGAATACAAAGGGGAACACCTGTCCACTTGCTCACCTGGTCATGTACGCCAGGAAGATGTCAACCCAGACTGATAATGATCAACTGTTGATTCATTATTTTCAAGATAGTCTATCAGGTGCTGCGCTCAGATGGTATATGAGCTTGGATAGTGCTAACATCAGATCCTTCAACGACCTTGGCGAAGCTTTCGTCAAGCAGTATAAATATAATGTCGATATGGAACCTGACCGAGATCAACTCAGGTCCATGTCGCAGAAAGACAAAGAAACCTTCAAGGAGTACGCCCAGAGGTGGCGAGAGCTTGCTGCTCAGATCACTCCTCCGCTAGAGGAGAAAGAGATGACTAAGATCTTCTTGAAGACTCTTAGTTCTTTTTATTACGAGCGGATGGTCGCTAGTGCTCCCTCCGACTTCACTGAGATGGTGAATATGGGGATGAGACTTGAAGAAGGTGTCCGCGAAGGACGTTTGGCGAAGGATGAAGGCTCTTCTAGCAAGCGGTATGGAGCATTTGCTAAGAAGAAGGATGGGGAAGCACATGCTGTGCAATCCCATGGTAAATCAAGGAAACCTCCGGTTCAGAGGAAACCCGCACGTCGTGCCGGTCATCAGCACCAGGTGGCTCACATAGCACCTGTATTCAGAGACAATCAACAGGCTCATAATCAACAATATCAGCAGCCTCAGTATCAGCAACAGCAACGTCCACAACAACAGGCTTACCAGCCTCGTGGAAGCACAACCAATCAAGCCAACTTGAGTTATGATAGGAAGAAGATCAGCTTCGATCCGATTCCGATGTCGTATGCAGAGCTATATCCTTCCTTATTGGAAAGGAAATTGGTTTCTCCCAGGGATCCCCCTGCTATTCCTGCAAATCTACAATGGTGGTATAAACCAGATCAGCATTGTGTGTATCACTCCGGAGCTCCGGGCCATAATATCGAAAACTGTTATCCACTCAAGACTAAGGTTCAAGACCTTATGAGATGTGGAATTTTGAGCTTCGAAGATTCGGGCCCAAATGTCACTAAGAACCCATTGCCTTCGCATGGGAAGTCTGTGAACATGGTCCAGGGATGCCCTGGGAAATATAAGGTCAAATATGTAAGTCATATTCGACGGTCGTTGGTGGAATTACATCGTTTGCTGTGTCAATACAGCCATATGGAGCATGACCACGCCAGGTGCCGCATTTGCTCAGTGAATCGCTTAGGTTGCAACCAGGTCCGCAGAGAGTTGCAAGAGTTATTAGACGAAGGAACCATTGAGATTCTGCAGAATCGCAATGTCGATGAAGACGAACCGGAGGTTAATGTTATATCTCCAGTGTTCAAATTACCTGAGCCTGTTGTTATTCGCTATGATAGCAGCAAGCCGAAGGCTTCTCCCTCTTTGGTGATTAAGCCTGTAGGCCCCGTGCCGTATTCTTATGACCGAGCTGTGCCGTTCAGATACAACCCAGTGACTGTGCAAGATGGGAAGGAAGTGCCTTTGCCTTCAACTGCTGTAACCAACATCGCTGATGTAAGCGGGCTGACCCGGAGTGGTCGTGTTTTCTCTTCACCTGCTAAGGCTCCTATTGCTTCTGAATCTGCTGAGCGTCCGGTGGGGACCGCTGTTAATATTCAGAATTCGGCGCTTGATGTTGCCAGATCCTCCTCCGTACAAAAGACTCCCACTTCTTCTGTTGGCCAGAGTGGCATTTCGAATGAAGAATCTGATGAGATGCTGAAGCTCATCAAGAAGAGCGAGTATAACGTTGTAGACCAGCTTCTACAAACGCCATCCAAAATCTCCATATTATCCTTGCTGTTGCATTCAGAACCCCATAGAGAGGCTCTGCAGAAAGTCTTGGATTTGGCGTATGTTGATCATGACGTCACCGTTGAACAATTTGACAGTATAGTTGCAAACATCACTGCTTGCAACACTTTGAGTTTCAGTGACGCTGATCTCCCTGAGGAGGGAAGAGACCACAACATGGCTTTACACATATCTCTAAACTGCAAATCTGATGCTATGTCCAACGTGCTGGTGGACACTGGATCATCATTAAATGTATTGCCAAAATCCACACTCTCCAGATTGTCATATCAAGGTCCTCCTATGAGGCAGAGTGGGGTTGTTGTGAAGGCATTTGATGGGTCGCGCAAGACCGTGATTGGGGAAGTTGATCTCCCTATCAAAATCGGACCAAGTGATTTCCAGGTTACCTTCCAGGTAATGGATATCCACCCGTCATATAGCTGTCTCTTAGGCAGACCATGGATTCACGAGGCTGGTGCCGTGACATCCACCCTACACCAGAAGCTGAAATTTGTGAAGAACAAGAAACTGGTTGTGGTAGGGGGAGAAAAGGCTCTCCTGGTTAGCCACTTGTCTTCTTTCTCATATATTGACGCAGAGGATGAGGCTGGAACCCCGTTCCAAGCTTTATCTATTGATGAACCAATCGAGAAGAAGTCTCCATCATTCGCTTCCTACCGTGATGCAAAGCTGGCCATTGAATGTGGTGCAGTTGCTGGTTTAGGGAAGGTGATTGAGTTGGAAGACAATAGATCCCGGGCTGGCATTGGCTACTGTTCTGGGGCATATAATGAGCAAGGTCTGTTCACGAGTGGAGGTTTCATCCATGATGATCAGCCTGAAGAGGAAGCTGCTGCTATCTCGGAAGAGGATGCAGAGGATGTGAACAACTTCGTTATTCCTGGTGGTGTCTGCCACAATTGGGTCGCTGTAGATGTTCCTACGGTCATCCATAGATCAGAGTAATCGTTCACTTTGTTTAAAACCCTTCTCCCATGCCAAAAGGAGAAGTGATGACATTGTTGGCAGCATATATACAATGCTATTCTCATTCAATTAATGCATTGTCAAACATTTGTTTTTCCGTTTGTTTTCACTTTTTGCTTTTTGCACGAAATCAGTGATCACAAAAAACCCATAAAAACAAGAATAAAAGCAATCTTTTTCATCTGCATAATGATTTGCTTGTTTAAATTCTAAAGTTTTTCATTAACCAAAATCATTATGCAGGTTGATTCTAAAACCCATTGAACATAATGATCCAACGCCATCTCCCAACTTTGAATCCCCTGTATTCGAGGCAGAGGAAGATGATGTTGAAGGAATTCCTGATGAGATTACCCGTCTCCTTGAGCACGAGGAGAAGATCATTCAGCCGCACCTTGAAGATCTGGAAACAGTCAACTTGGGGTCTGAGGATTGTGTTCGTATGGTGAAGATTGGGGCACTTCTTGAAGAGTCTGTCAAGAGAGATTTGATCAGTTTGCTACGAGAATATTCCGATATCTTTGCTTGGTCATATGAAGACATGCCGGGTTTAGATACAGATTTTGTGCAACATTTCCTGCCTTTGAAGCCCGAGTGCGTGCCTGTGAAGCAGAAGCTCAGAAGAACTCATCCAGATATGGCAGTGAAGATCAAAGAGGAAGTTCAGAAGCAAATTGATGCGGGGTTTCTGGTGACTTCTGTATATCCTCAATGGGTGGCCAACATTGTGCCTGTTCCTAAGAAGGACGGAAAAGTCCGTATGTGCGTTGATTACAGAGATTTGAATAAGGCTAGTCCGAAAGATGATTTTCCTCTACCACACATTGATATGTTGGTAGACAATACAGCTAAATTCAAAGTCTTTTCGTTTATGGACGGATTTTCCGGATATAATCAAATCAAAATGGCACCCGAAGATATGGAGAAGACAACATTCATCACACCTTGGGGAACATTCTGTTATCGAGTGATGCCCTTCGGTTTGAAGAACACCGGAGCCACGTATCAACGAGCTATGACTACCTTGTTTCATGATATGATGCACAAGGAGATAGAGGTCTATGTTGATGATATGATTGCTAAGTCCCGAACGGAAGTTGAGCATGTTGAGCATTTGTTGAAGCTTTTTCAGCGTCTGAGGAAGTTTAGACTTCGCCTGAATCCGAACAAATGTACATTTGGAGTCCGTTCCGGCAAATTGTTGGGTTTTGTGGTCAGCGAGAGAGGTATTGAAGTTGATCCTGCCAAGGTCAAAGCAATACAAGACATGCCTGCGCCCAAAACTGAAAAGCAAGTCCGAGGTTTTCTTGGCCGCTTGAACTATATTTCCAGATTTATATCCCACATGACTGCCACATGTGCGCCGATATTCAAGCTCCTTCGGAAAGATCAGTCCCTTGATTGGACCGAGGATTGCCAAAAAGCTTTCGATAGTATCAAAGAGTATCTGTCTGAACCTCCGATCTTGTCTCCGCCTGTGGAAGGAAGACCTCTGATTATGTATTTGACTGTTCTTGAAGACTCGATGGGTTGTGTACTCGGTCAACAAGATGAATCAGGGAAGAAGGAATCTGCTATCTACTACCTCAGTAAGAAGTTTACTGATTGTGAGTCTCGGTACTCTACGCTTGAGAAGACGTGCTGTGCTTTGGCTTGGGCTGCTAAGCGTTTGCGCCAGTATATGATAAATCATACAACTTGGTTGATATCCAGAATGGACCCAATCAAGTATATTTTCGAGAAGCCTGCTTTAACTGGGAGGATTGCCCGTTGGCAGATGTTGTTGTCTGAGTATGATATCGAGTATCAAGCTCAGAAAGCTATCAAAGGTAGTATCTTGGCTGACCATTTAGCGCACCAGCCGATCGAAGATCATCAGTCTGTTCAGTATGACTTCCCAGATGAGGAGATTCTGTATTTGAAGATGAAAGATTGTGATGAGCCTACACTTGATGAAGGTCCGGAACCTGGTTCCAGATGGACGATGGTGTTTGATGGCGTTGTGAATCAGTATGGAAATGGAATTGGGGCAGTGATTGTTACTCCTCATGGTACCCATATTCCGTTTACAGCAAGGCTAACTTTCAAATGCACGAATAATATGGCGGAGTACGAAGCCTGTATTATGGGACTTGAAGAATGTATTGATTTGAGAATCAAACATCTTGATGTATATGGTGATTCGGCCCTAGTTGTTAATCAGATCAAGGGTGAATGGGAGACGAATCAACCAGGTCTCATTCCGTACAGAGATTACGCAAGAAGGATTTCAACTTTCTTTACAGAAGTTGACTTTCATCATATTCCTCGAGAGGATAATCGGATGGCAGATGCTCTTGCAACGCTTGCTTCCATGATTGTCGTGAAGATTGGAATGAAGTTCCCAATATTGATGTGATGCGTTTGGATAGACCAGCTCACATATTTGCAGTCGAAGAAGTGAATGATGACAAGCCTTGGTATTTTGATATCAAGAATTTCCTCCAGAACCAGGTCTACCCGCCTGGAGCATCTGTGAAAGATAGGAAAACTTTGAGAAGGTTGTCAGGCAGTTTCTACCTCAGTGGTGAAGTGCTGTATAAGAGAAATTTTGATATGGTTTTGCTCAGATGCGTGGATAGACACGAAGCAAACCTGTTGATGACTGAGGTCCATGAGGGTTCATTTGGTACTCATTCCAATGGACATGCCATGGCTAAGAAGATGTTGAGAGCAGGCTACTACTGGCTGACGATGGAGTCTGACTGTTCCAAATATGTGAAGAAATGCCACAAATGTCAGATTTATGCGGATAAGATTCATATTCCTCCAACACTTCTGAATGTGATTTCATCACCATGGCCTTTCTCTATGTGGGGAATCGACATGATTGGCATGATTGAGCCAAGAGCGTCCAACGGACACAGGTTTATTCTCGTAGCGATTGATTACTTCACCAAATGGGTGGAAGCCGCTTCATATGCGAATGTGACCAGACAGGTGGTTGTGAAGTTTATCAAGAACCAGCTGATTTGCCATTATGGCGTGCCAGAGAGGATCATTACTGATAATGGATCTAATCTAAATAATAAGATGATGGATGAGTTGTGCGCCGAGTTTAAGATTGCACACCATAATTCCTCTCCCTACAGACCCAAGATGAACGGGGCTGTTGAAGCTGCTAATAAGAATATCAAGAAGATTATACAGAAGATGACTGTCACGTACAAAGATTGGCATGAGATGCTGCCATTTGCTTTACACGGATACCGTACGTCTGTACGCACTTCAACAGGGGCAACCCCTTTCTCTCTTGTTTATGGCATGGAAGCTGTTCTCCCAGTAGAGGTGGAGATCCCATCAATGAGAGTCTTGATGGAAGCCAAGTTGACTGATGCTGAATGGATTCAGAGTCGTTACGACCAGTTGAATTTGATTGAAGAGAAGCGATTAACTGCCATGTGTCATGGTCAGTTATATCAACAGAGAATGAAGAAAGCATTCGATAAGAAGGTCAAACCTCGTGTATTCAGAGAAGGTGACCTCGTGCTCAAGAAAGTCTTGTCTTTCGTGCCCGACTCCAGGGGCAAGTGGACTCCAAACTACGAGGGTCCATATGTTGTTAAGAGAGCCTTTTCAGGCGGTGCTTTGATGCTTACAACAATGGATGGGGAGGATTTCACTCGTCCTGTGAATTCAGATGCAGTCAAGAGATACTTTGCCTAAAAAAAAGTATGCAAATGAAAAACATAATAGCTCGCTAAGTTGAAAACCCGAAAGGGCGGCTTAGGTAAAAAAAAATGAGCGTCTCGGTGGAGAACCCGCAAGGGTAATCCAGGCAAAAGTTAGAGACTTGAAAAAAAAGAGTATGTGCATCCCGCTAGATTGAGTACCTCACCCTGGGGCAATCTAGGCAAAATTTAGGGATTTGGCAAGTAACTGCATCCTGACAAGACTTTCTGGTCACCAGCTGTCTGCTCGTTAGAGGATTCTCGATTCATCGTCAACTGAAGCTTCGAATACATCGAGATTCAAATTGGTAGAGAAATGATCATTATGTTCAATGTAGCCCTCTTCCAATATATATCACTGATTTCAAATTTGTACAGATCTATGGAGTCTTGCCATTTGCAGGCTACCATTCCATCAAATAAATTTGAGCTTTTTATCCTATTATTTGCACTCTTATTTGTTTCAATTCAACAAATGTTTTGCATGTTTTAATTGATAAAATATCGTTGTTTTAAACAAATCAAAATTTTCAAAATTGTTGTTTTAAACAAAGTGAATATTCATAATATTGAAAAGATACCTGAGGAGGTCTCAGTGCTCTCCCAAGGGCGGTATGATTCCCAACAGGTAAGACATTTGTTCATATTCCTGGTTTGGTTGTATCCCTTTCTCCAGATCTTTGTTGGGGTTGTTCCTCAAGCAAAGTTGTTGGTGGGGTTGTTCCCCAGCATAATCGCAAGCAGAGTGTTGTTGAAGACTCAGTTCTCCAGCAGCAGTTTCTCTCCATCATGGATGTTATTTTTGGAAGATTCAGTCAATGGGTTGCTATACCCGTATTTTATCTATCCCCTCAGCACAGTCGCGAGTAGAGCGGTTATTGATATCCCCATCGTAGTCGCTAACAGAGTTGTTGTTACTCTCTCCAGTGCAGTTGCCAGTAGAGTTGTTGATTTCTCTCTATCAGAGTGTGAGTTCTCCTCAGCAGAGCAGGATTTATTTTCCTACTCAGCGGTTGATTGGGTTGATATCCCAGTATTTTTATCCATATCTCTCCTCAGCATTGTCGGCAGAATGGTTGTTGTGGCAATATCGCCTGTTGAATCTCCTTCAATCCCCAGTATGGTTGGTTGACGGCTCTGTCATCCAGAGATTGGATTGATTTCCTGATTGTTTTTGATCCTCAGTAGAGTGCTTATATTGCAGAATCTACTGATGTGATCCTTCAGATGCATGTTCTCCCCAAGTAGGGTGGTTTGTTGCAGAATCTACTTGTGTGGTGCTTTCTCCTTCAGTGGGTTGTTCCCCGAGAGAGTAGCCGATAGTTCTCCCCAGTAGAGTTGCTTATGCAGTTGGATTCTACTTGGATGATTTTGTTCTCCTGCAGTGGTTTGTTCCCTGGAGTTGTTTGGAGTTGCTTGTGCAGCAATCCTTATTGTGCTGTGAATTTTTGTTTCTCAATTGATGCTGAGATCCCCTGCAGATGTTTTGGGATTTTCTCTTATTCCCAACAGATTCGTCTTGGTGGCAGTTTTGCCCGTTGTGACTTTCTGTGCCCTAATTGGGACTTTCGCTGATCCATCGCTCAGAGATTTGGTGTATCCTTGTATCTCTTCTTCCCCTGCAGTATCCGCAGATCTTTGCTGTATAGCACGTGGATCTCCGCAGATTGGCTTTCCAGCTGGTTTTTCCCCTGGAAGTATAATACCGGGCGTTTGATTCCTGGGCTGTTGTGTTAGATATGTCTGTTTTGTCAGCATTCATCAAACATAAACACGCATATTCATGCATATTCATGAAACATTCAGATATTCATGTTGCATTGTTTGCCATATATCTCTTGTTTGTTGCGTCTCCTGCTACGGGTTTCATAGATCTCTCTAAAAGATCTCCCCAAGCGGATGTCGGGTTTTAAATCTCTCAATATAGAGTCAGCCCCGTAAGCAGAAAAAAAGTCTGTCTTTCCTTCTGCAGTTCCCCACCGAGATACTTCCTCGTGGATGACGGTTTCTTCCGTTTCCTCCCAACATATATATGGGGATGGATCTTCCTATTGAGTTATATCCTCATAGGACGTGTTTTGATTCAGTCTGCCTTTTCGGAATATTCCCGAATTGGCGTTTTGTCGATTGTCTTGTGCCTCCCAGTGGGTTGTTCCCCAGCGGAATTCTCGGGCCTCTACCCTTATACCGGTAGTTGTAAGTCCTATTTTACTTGCCCTTTTGATGGAATTGGTGGTTATATACCTTTCATTCCTCGGCAAGAGTTTGTGGTTTGTTATAAACCCTATTTTTGTTTCCCGTGTGGATTTGTGATTTCCTTCATCCCCACGTGAATTTGTGGTTATTCCCACCAGAGTATGGCTACTACCCCGTATTCGGTAGCTGTAAGCCCTATCTCTTTTCCCCTAGCAGAGGTAACCCTTTGTGGTTCGTTCTGGCTGTTGATGAATCTTTTGTTGTTGTGGTTTCATCCCTAACAGAGTTAGTATCTCCCTGTGGTGATTTTTATCCTCAGTTGAGTTTGTGGTCTTCTACCCCGTATTAGGTAGTTGTAAATCCCATGTTGTGGTTTTGTTCTCCCTAGTGGAGTTTGTACCTTGTGGTACAGGTGGATAATTGCCGGTTGCTTGCAATTTTATCCCAGCTGAGTCTTTGGTTCTACCCAGTAGTCGGTAGGGTTAACCTCTTGTTTCCTCAGCCAGAGTTTTGGTATTCTACCCCGTATTCGGCGGTTATAAACCCTAATTTTCTCCCTTTTGGCAGAGTTAACCTTGTTATTCGTCCTAACCGATGATGGTTGCTCGTTGTGGTTATCTTCATTCGTTATTCGATTGTTGATATTCCTCCTTTCTTCTGGGTAGTTGCTCTTGAGTAAGCACTTGTATCCCCAGCAAGTAAGTCTTCTGGATCATTGTCGTATGCTTGCAATGTTATCCCTGTTGAAGTCGCCAGTGGATCTTTTCACCGTTTGCTAGTGATTTGTTCCCCTGATCATTGATTGTTTATCAATGTATTCCCAGCTCGTCCCTACGGATAATTGTCGGATGCTTGCAATTTATCCCCAGCGGATCGTCTTTCATTTACCCGTTTGCTTGGTAATGATTGTTGCTTCCTTTGATCGGTCATCTTTATATACCTAGTTTTGGTATCCCGATGCCTTTCTTTTCGGTCGATTTATCCTTTATTAACCTAGTAACCGGTTGTGGATAATCTTCCATGCGAGTGTATTATTCACGTTCTGACGGTAATGAATAATATATCTCATGCACTCTTCAGTTGGAACCTTTTGTGTTTCCCTGGTCGAGTAAGATTCGTTTTTTCCCTCTGCGGAGTCGAATATTCTTTGTTGTCGGATGATTGCCGGATGCTTGCAATTTATCCTCCTTTGGGTTGTCTTTCGTTTACCCGGATGCTTGGTATCGATTGTCTCTCTGTTTTTGGTTAGTCGCCTGTTATATACTTCGGTATCCCTGGTGTCTTTTCCTTTCGAGTATATTATTCACGGTCTGCCGGTAATGAATAATATTTCTCATGCACTCTTTAGTCGGAATCCTTTGTTGATTTTCCCCAAATGAGCAAGATTCGTATTCTTTGTAGGATCGAATATCCATCCTTTAACCAGTTTGTGTTTCGGATGATGTGTGTGTTTTGGCATATATACCAATTCACGTTTTCGATGGATCACCTATTATATACTTCGGTATCTCTGGTGTTTCTTACCATGCGAGTTTATTATCTACGTTCTGACGGTAATAGATAATATATCTCATGCGAGTATTCTATCCACGTTCTGTCGGTAATGGATATTATATCTCATGCACTCTTTGGGTTTGTGTCCCCAGTTGAGTAAGATTCGTTTTCCCGTAGTGGATTCGAATGTCCATCCTGTAAGTTCGATTTGCTTTTTCAAGCCCTCCTTTCGGATGATGAGTGTTTTGGCATATATACCTATTCACGTTCGGTCGGTCACCTATTATATACCTCGGTATCCCTGGTGCTCCCTCCTTTCTGCTCCCTATTATGACTGTGGTCCCTTATGGAGTCAGATTTCCCTGAGTTTTTGTACCTTTTTCAGGTCTCTCTTAGATGTTTGGTTGATTGATATCTATCACCCTTATGCCGGTCTTAGATATTCATTCTTCCTGAGTTTGTTACCCTTATACCGGTGACATTTCATCCCTTGGCTTCCCCTGGAAAGTCTTTTCTAGACTTCCCCAGCGGAGTTGTGTTTCTATTTTGTGTTGCTGTATTGGTGTTCTCCCCAGTACATGCATTTCGCGAGTCAGCTTGAGTTTTCCAACGGGAGTTGTTTTCCTTTGGAGTTGCTTCTTTCCCCGGCTTGAGTCCTTTACTTCCCTAGTGAAGTCTTCAGTCTGATTTCTGTTATATCTCCTAATCAGAGTCGTGTCTCGCGCACGTCGTGTCAGTTTTGTTTTCCCCAACTTGAAGTCGTGTCCTGCTCACGCATTCTTTTTCCTTTATTATCCCCATAAGAGTCTTGTTAGAGTCTCTGTACCTGGTGAGTGAATTACTCCGATGGATCATCTTTTCTTCTGTGTGAATAGTATTCCCCACAGAGTTTGTCTTTTGCATGCATACATTTGCATCATGAGGTCTCTTAGGGACCAAAATTTGTCTCATTACTGTTATTTAAGCCCATTCTACCGCGTCGAGATGAAGATTTCTAAACTTCACTTCTCCGGCTAGAATGACCTTAAATAGGGGCATCTGTAAGACCCCAGTTTTGTTCCTAAGATCCCTCATGGCATCATATCATACCATATCATTGCCTCAAGGATCATTGTGCACCTTTGCTTCCCTCCTAGTGGGTGGGTTATCTTGTGAGTGTGGTTTTTGATCACCAAGCATGTATTGCACTTGTATGTCATTGCTTTTCATATGTTTACTAACCAAAAGTACAAAAATATTGTCATCTAACTTTGTTACTTGCAGATGAAGCCAACTAGGTCAAGATAGTTAAATCAGCCATTGAGCAATGGATGGTGACCATTCTTGAAGAATTTGGGCACCATAATCATTCATCATGAGTTCATATAAGTTGTGATATCATTTTGGATCAAGATCTCATGTGGTGGAGGCTTGGAATTCATCAGAACATGGCTCAGTCAACCAAAACCCTAGAAAAGTCAACTGTGGTCAACTGTGCATTTAATCAGGAATTGGAAGGTGTGAGATGGTTGGAAAGACCTCATTCATGTCCATATGAGCCTCATTTGGCATTTCAAAGATCAAGGTTGAAGGATTTGAAGTCAAACAAAAAGTTTCCAAAAATAGAAATGACCTGTAATTTTCACCTGCCAAAAATGGAAAGTTTTTCTCCCCAAAATTACATGTCCAAGAATGCTTCAAATCAAATTTTGCCCAACATGAAAGTTGAAGATCTTGCTCTCACCTTTCCAAAAAGTCCAAGAACACTCATTTCTCATGTGTGGTTGGCAAGTTATGATCAAATCATTTTTCAAAAAAAGTTGAAATTCAAAGTGCCATAACTTTTGAATGGAATGGCCAAATTGGGTGATCTTTCTTTGAGCAAACCACATTTGATGTGTACTATCCAAATCCATCATCACATTTCATCAAAAACCTTCACATAAAAAGGTCATTTTTCAAGTGAACCATTTAATTTTTGGTGGGAAGAAAAGTCAAATTCAAAAGTGCTTGGAATTTTCACATGAAACCAATTCAATTCCACTCCAAAGGCAATTTGTAACTTGCTTCAAAAGGAAAATCACTGTTCCATTGGTCTTAAGTGCAAAAGGGAAAAATTGGCCAAAATGACATAATGTGCAAATTTGCTAATCACTCCAATTATACTAATCATGATTAAGGCATGGATTAAGAGGAATTATAAAGGCTTAATCCTAACAGAATGCTCAGAATCAACAATCATTTTTCAGATCAAACTCCAAAATCTCACAAATTCTCTCAATTTCTCACAATTTGCACACACACTTTTTTCACTCCTTCACCAAGAATCCTTCATCTCTTGTGCTATTTCTTGCTTTGATCTTCATCTGCAGGTGATTTGGGAGATCTGTTGAACAAGATTGGTGAAGGAATCGTGCAAATTCATCCACTGTTGCAACATTGCTCTTCCATGGCAGCTGGAAAATTCACCATCCTCGTGCATTGTTGAGCTGAGCAATCATTCCCAATCACCTTCCTGAGCATAATAGGCAATCTGTTTTCATCAATTAGGACCTGAAGATCACGATTTCCACACTGCATCATCAAGAAGGTAAAATTTCAAAGTCTCTAATTCTTGCAATCAACATGTGGTTTAGGTAGAGCATTGAACATAGAGTAATCTGATGTTTGAATCGTGCGATTTCATCCATTATTCACCAAGAAATCTTGAATTAAAGTTTGTATGTCAAAACTATTTTTGATTGGATCTTTTTGTGCGTTGAGTTCTGGACGATTTCATTGCCATATTCGTGATCTACATTGAACGTCGGTTCCAACCATATATGATTTGTGCATTTTCGTGAAAATTTGCTCTTGGTGATGATGAACAGTGCGAATATATGATGAACACGTTGATTTCCTTTCCAATTCGCGTGTTTGATCTTCATGCCTGGCTTTCACATTTGAAATTGTGTTTAGCGCGTGAACTGGCCAATCAGGAGGCGCCACTGCGTTTTGCCCTGGCTGTGGATAATTACAAGTTTGCCATTCGCTGCTTCATTAATTCATTTAATTCATTTTAATACTTAAATAATTATTTCATTTCTTAACCAAACTTCTAAAAATCATAATTAATTCATGGTTTATCCAATTTGGATGGGGATTTTTGTGTTGATCTCCAAATTTTCTCTAGTTTTTTTTAGGTATGATAATCAAAGTTGTGCTTGGCTGATTTTTTATTTTGCCTAGAGACTTTGGACATGTATGCTTTTGGTATATGTTTTTCCATTTCATTCATAAAATAATGATACTTGCTCCAAAATGTGTGAAATTTTATAGGCATGTTCTTGACTCTTTCCTGGTGATTTTGATGTATAGTTTGCTAATTTTGAGTTCCTGGTTAGAAAGTTATGATGTGATCTTTTTGAGTGTGACAATGTGTGTCACACTATGTTATGCCATGTTCATGAATTTTGTTTCCATGCTTATTGAATGCCATTTGCTCTGGATTTTTGCATGTGATCACATCTATATGTCTAGATTAGCTATGTTTTTTTGTAGGATTTGTTGATCAATTTCCTATTTGATTGGTATTTTTGTTTGCTGTTTACCATTTTGTGAACTTTTCTTGAGTGATCCACTTCCATGGCTTGTGAAATTCTTATGCCTTATCATATGAAGCTGAAATTTTATGGATTGATTCTTAA
>NW_026113074.1:27500-43443 GCF_024323335.1 Lathyrus oleraceus
ATTCAACAACAACCTCTCTAGCCTAGTGGTAAGGCATGTACAGTTTCAAGGAGGTCCTGGGTTCGAACCCCACTGGTGACAAATTCTGCACAAACAGAAGATTTAATTCTGTTTTAGTGTTAACCGGTTAACCTAAACCGTTAACCGGTTAACCAACATAATATCATCACATAGCATGGTTAGGGCACGATTCACACAATCCCTAACCCCACAAATATAGATGATTTTCCATCTTCTTCCTTCCTTCCTCTTCTTTCTCTTTCTTCTTTTCCTCTTTCTTTCTCTTTTTCTTCTTCTCTCTTTCTTTTTCTTTCTGATAACTCTCATTTTCTCCTCTTCTATTCTTATCCTTTCTTCTTTTCTTTCCTTTACCACACATAATACATTACATATATAATATATATAATATATAATATTAAGTAGTAATCAAAATATCCCAATTGATATTTCATCTTCCAACACCAATTGACCAATTATTAATGTTACTAAAAATGTCCTCTATTGTACTTATTAATATTCGTCTGTCTCTTTATTAATAATTAATCCCTTCAGAGTTCACTGGTTACTCTATTGGTCCCAATTGACAACATTTAGAGCATAAAGGAGCTCTAATTGTTACAACTAACAAAAGATATAGTACACAGGTACTCAATTGGTCTCAACTGACAACTAATTGAGCATTTAAGGGAATATGGGATATTACATCCTCCCCCCTTAAATTGAAATTCGTCCCCAAATTTCCTTCACTCAGCAAACCAACAAACCTTGCATCAATATCTTAGACCAACACTTGACTTCTCTTCGATTCCAAACCTCTGACATACTCATTCTTCTAAGTTGTCTTTGCTGACAAATTTCCTTCTTTCATGAACTCTCGAAACTTCTTGATTTCCATCACAATCTCATTCTGATATTGGATTAACATTTAAACTTGCTTCCACTTAATTCCTCTTATATACCGCTCAACATCAGTGGGTCACTTTCTTCCAGGAAACCACGACTTCCCTTCCTTGCACTAAGTTACACAAAACATAATTATAACATCTTATCTGGACTCGGTTAATCAATACTCATTAATTCTTCATAAGAAAAAATTTATCGATTCCCTGACCACAACAACATTGACTACTCTTTTCTTGTTATTCCTTCAACAAATGTGACAAACTTGTTAATCCATCTATCTGCAATCTTATAAACTTCATTTGACATAATGCTACATGTTGCAAGCCTCTACTCCAGTCGTTTCCCTTCTCTCGTACTACTCCAATGAGATAGAACCATTAGCACGAGATTATCTTACTCTCATCCTTACCTCCATTCTCACGAGTAACTATCTCCCTGATCCTCATAGACTGGATTGAACTCTTTCATCCATCACCTTCCATTGTGATACTCTGATTCCAATAGTGGAACACTTGGGATTCCTAGGCACTACTGGTTAGCTAACAATCTTCAAAGAAACACACTTACCCTCAGAGTGCCTACTGTCCCAAAACGGTACGAGAACCTTACCGACTTCCATTAGTATAATAACTTCCTTGATGACTCACAAAAGTTTAGAATAAAACCAACACTCTTCAGAAGATAGGTATCCAGGAGTTACATTGCTACAACCATAAAAACATAAAACATCCAAATTCATCATGTGTTCGATGTAGCTAAACCAAACTAGTTTGACAATCTTTGGTTCCGGTTACTATATTCCATATCAATCCTCTTAAAGGGTTTTGATTCACTCAAGATTTCTCCCGACACATAATCTCGGCCAATAACAAAGTAACGCCGTCAAGGAACTTTAAATTATCAACAAAACACCACTTCTAAGGAACTTAAGCAATCTAGAACATAACTATGAGTGTCCATACATCTCATAGAGTCACAAACAATACTTCACACATATCTAGAGACAACATTTCACTTTGTATCCAAAATCATTCTGTCGCGGCGGGATTTTTCACGAGATTAAGTATTGATTGAACTTAACCCGTTTGAAAAATATTTTAAATGCAAGAGTCGCCACCGTCTTTTATTTTATCCAAAAAGAGGAAGGGAAAAATAACGATAAATCCCTTTAGAGTTACGGGTTCGGGGGTTGGTTATGCAAAGGGAAGGTATTAGCACCCTCTACATCTGTGGTACTCCACAGGAACCTTTTTGCTTATGTTTATGTGAATGCTTTGCTTTTTTCGCTTTGATCGTTTGATTGGGGAGATGAGAAAAGAACTTGATTTTATTGTTTTTGGACTCGATAAAGTCGTAGACTTCATGCCTACGTATCTCCAAGGCGCAATGGAGAAATCAGAATCCACGTAGTTCTCCCAAAAGAAAAGGGGAAAGTCTGTTTTGTTGATTTTAGATTGGCGTGTCTTGCCATCTCTTGCTCGACCTAGGCGGGAGGCTTCGAGACTGACACGTCCTTTTGAAAATATTTTTAAATTGAAAAGCCAAAGCTGGCAAAAGATTTGAATGAGCCTAAACCCTGAAACAATAAATAAATGGGCTTATTATAAGGAAGCCCAAGAGTAAGCTTGTGAGTGTGTGAAAAAGGGTTTCTTAAACGGCGACCGTTGGAATCGCATCGGGTTTCTCTTTTTTGGATTTTTCGATTTTTTAACATAAAACGTGAACAATACGATTAAACACACAATACAGAACATAAAAAATGCGAGAAAGTAAATTATTACAACACAGTTAGCTATGAATAGTTAGTATTACGAATAGTTAGTGGAGTTAATCGAGCTGAAACTGAAACGAAACGGTTAGTAACAACATAAACAAATATAAAAAAACAATATAAACATTTACTTTAGACAAAATAAACATTTGATATAAATAAACATTTAATTAAAAAAACATTTAAACAAATAATTAATTTAACTAACATTTAAATAAAACATATATGCAAAATAATAATAAAAGATAAACAATATTTAGTAAACAAAAGTAATATATATATATATTTTAGACAATAAATATATAGTAGACAAAAATAATATATATGTACATTTAGACAAATAATATATAATAGACAAAAATAATATATATATATATATATATATATATATATATATATATATATATATATTAAAAACACATGTCGGCAAGTCGGAACTTTGCCGATTTCAGAGATAAGTGAAGAATATTACCTTGTGTGAAGAGGATGAACTTCTGATCGTCCAAATGATCGACCGAAAGCTGGAAACCGTCACCGACGCAGTGCTGGCTGCCTTCGTGAGTACCTGACTTCAACGTCGCTTTTGATCAGTGAAACGACGCCGGAATGAAATGAACCTTGGATATTTGTGACCTGGACTCAACGAACTTCAAAGATATGAAATCGGTTTTGTGTTTCGGTGAATAATCGGGACGATTTTGGGTTACCGAAAATGAAGAACAAGTGAAATACGGTAATGCTTTTGGAAAAATATTTCTTTTCAATTCTCTGTTTCTCTCGCCACATGTTTTTTCCTTACTGATCCACCTCCTCCTCCTCTTTTTCTTACTAACCACATCTATATATGTATATTTAGATTACTTAAACAATAAGAAACCTAAAAAATATCTAACATAAATTAATAATATATATTTAGATTACTTAAACAATAAGAAACCTAAAAAATATCTAACATAAATTAATAATATATATTTATATTACTTAAACAATAAGAAACCTAAAAAATATCTAACATAAATTAATAATATATATTTAGATTACTTAAACAATAAGAAACCTAAAAAATATCTAACATAAATTAATAATATATATTTAGATTACTTAAACAATAAGAAACCTAAAAAATATCTAACATAAATTAATAATATATATTTATATATTATAATAATAATAAACTAATATAATATTAATCCTAATTAAATAAACTAATTAACAACTAAACACAATTAATATTAAGCACAAATAATATTAAACGGCACACGATTAAAATACGATAAAATCGAGCGACACGAACGCGATAAAAATGATGACAATTTGCACAACAAAACAGACAAATTGATAAAACCAATAAACCAGTAAACCGGTAAACCAGTAAAATCAACAACACGACTCAAACAGACTCGATTAAATCACACGGCACAACACGTAATTAAATAAACAACCCTAGGCAATAATAAAACCAACACGACATCACGAAAACGCTGACAAACACAATCACAAATAATCGGACAATACGAAAACTCTAATATATTCGAATTACAGTCAAAATACCGACAAACAAACAATTAAATAGATAAAAACGCACAAAACCTAATCGAAGCGATGCCACGCACAACAGAGATAAGCGAGATAAATACGAGGCAACGATATCGGCCAGGTTTTGCTAAAACAACGAAATACAACACGGTAAGCAACGAAAACACACAAAACCTTATCAAAGCAGTTGTCACGCGAAGTTTAAGAAATTGAGATGAATACGAGACAACGAGATTAATCAAGATGTGGTCAACAAAGCCAAAGTCAAATTTTGGGGTGCGACAGATGCCCCTATTTAATTAACTTAGGCCAGATAGCCGGAGGCTATCGAATGGCGTAAGGTAATTAAATATGACAAACGCCACAAAATTTGACCGCAAATGCATGTATGCATGATGCAAAAGACAGACAGACACAGAGACACAGGAGTGCAAACTCTACTGGGGAAGGACATACACCGACTCAATGCATGAAGGTAAACACTGAGAACACTCAGCTGAGGAAGATTCACTACCTATTCATAGATGGAAAATAGGAGGAAAAGAGATATCGACTCAATGTTGACGATACATCACTATCTCATAGATGAAAGTGGGAAAAGATCAATATAACAAGAGTATTGATGTGACAGTACATTACCAACTCAAAGATGGAGATAACAGAAAAGATGAATACCAACTCAAGGATGAAGGTATAACAAGGGCATAATAAGAATCGAACTGCGTTAACTCATGGTTGACAGCTCACTACCCACTCATTGATGAGGTAAACAGGACATGCCAACTCAAAGTTGAAGGCAAGCTTCAAAAGATTGATAATAACACTGCTAGGGAAATCAAATTCCAACTCATTGATGATGGTGTAGATGAAGAATCAGATCTAAGGATCATTGTGCAGACTTACAGTTGAATGCACACTACCAACTCATTGATGAGGTAGACAGAGAAATGCCGACTCAAAGTTGAAGGCAACCACCGATTCATTGACAAAGGTGTTTAAAAGAATTTAGAACATATTCTCCTGGAGATGTTTATCATTACCGACTCAAAGATGACGGTGGAAGGACAAAATGTACCTAACTCATAGATGAAGGTACTCCATCAACTCAAAGACGAAGATGGAATCAGAAGTTATCTGTGCAGACTCAAAGATGAAAGCACACTATCAGTTCAACAAGGATCAAACATACCCTCTCATAGATGAAGATACTCCATCAACTCAAAGACGAAGATGGAATCACAGGAAAATGTGCGAACTCAAAGATGAACGCATACTACCAGCTCAAAGTTGCAGGTACTTCACCAACTCAAAGACGAAGGTGGAATCAAAAGGAATCTGTGCTAAACTCAAAGACGAAAGCACACTACCAGCTCAAAGTTGCAGGTAGAACCATGGAACTTTCAGTGAGGATGTTATCAACTCATAATTAATTTATCCGAGGGATAACAAAGGTTACCACTCATGAATGTAGGTAACTCAAGTTTGTAACGGGTACCAACTCAAAGATGAAGGTATAAAGGACTTGGACACAATATCTGTCATGTCTGTTTTACTGAATGAGAGTCACAAAGACTATATTGTTGCCTTCTTTTACTGGCAATTTCTGAGCTTTATCTGGAGACACGAGGTTCAAACTAGGATAGAACTAGAATGAAACGGTCAAACAAGACGTCAACTGAAGAGGAATGAACTCATCAGGATTTACAACTGAAACAACCATCTTCCACGAGGCATAGATCTCTGTGGGGAACATGACCAATAAAAGGTATTTTGCTGCTTATGAGGATACTCTATATGGAGAGATTGACTCAACCCACAATATAAACAAGGAAACAAGGTGCATATGAATGCAAGCATGATATGTCATAGATATGCATGAATATTTAGTAATGAATGCATGATGGACAGACAAAACTAGGAATAACTAAAAATGTTAACAGCTGCATAAGGACTTGCTGGAGATTTGCACTGAGACTCGCTAGGGAGTAGTACAAAGACTTGCTGGGGAATTGGTACAAGAGCACCATATCCAGGTTTCTTTAAAAGTCTGTCTCTGCTGAGGATTCCGTAGAAGAATGGAGATGCCTTCTACTTCAAAAATGCAGGAGATTCCCTGTGGTTCTTGAATTTGTGAGGTATATGAGGATTGGACCTTTCTGAGGACTCCGCTGGGGATACAAGGTGTTATCCTCTGGAAATAAGATGATATTGTAAGAGAAGTCCTGCAATTCTTGAATTTGCTGATAATGCAGAAGGGATTATTCTTCTGGAAGACTCCGCTGGGGATAAAGTCCGCTGGGGATAGGTGGTATCTTTCCAGGGAATAAGAATATAGGGGAAATCTATCCTTGATTTTTTTGCTTTAATTATCATGGAGACTTTCTGTATCTGAAGACTCTGCAGGGGATTATGGTGTCTGATATCTGGTTACGAGATCTTTCCTCTAGGAGACTCTGCCGGGGAACAGTGATGTCTGACCTTTGAATATAAATGAGAATTCAGGAGAAATCCTGCAATTCTTGAATTTGCTTAAAATGCATAACACACTCTTCTTTTACTACAAAATATTACTGAGGAGGAGACATATCCTTCTATTGAATGGACAGAGAACAACTGGAGATTCCCTGTAGTTTATGAATATCAACTTTCTTCACTCGCTGAGGGATGGAGACCTCTGTATTACTCCTGCTCAGGGAAATCAAATCTTCCTTCTCATCCTCTACTGGGGACATTGCTGATCCCGCCTTAATAAATTACTGGGGAAATACCTGTAGTAATCCCATAGGCCAAATCTGTAACTTAAAACCTGGATCAAAGTCTTCATGATCAATTAACTGGGGAGTCTTCATGATCAATTAAACTGGGGAGTCTTCATGATCAATTAACTGGGGAGTCTTCATGCCCCAAGTGAAGGGAATAAACTTCTTGAAATATTTCTTGCATGATCTCTTGAGGAAAACTAGGAAGCATAGCTGAGGATATCCAGAATCACAACCTCTGCTGGAAAAATATTACTGCCAAGACACCTGTGGAGATTTTTTCATCATATACATATAAGGATAGTAATATGAACATGTCTAGTTGGAATCACATGATTTCAAAATTACTGGGACCACATGTCTCAATCCTTTTATTGATGTCCACAAATCAAAATAAATAATCTTTATATTTTTCAAAAACTGTTTTTAATTCAAAACTTTTGTTTCAAAACATATCTGTCAAAGTAAAAGAACTTTCGTAAATTGAAATGAAAATTAAGAGTGCCAAGAAATATAGAAAGGCTCAAATTGATTTGATAGGATGGTAATCAGCCAACAGCGTGATTCCATAGATCTTTACAAATTGGAAAATGGTAATTTCGTGGAAAAAGGGTACGTTGAACTACAATGACATCATTCTCTCTTCCACTTTTGACCTGTATTGCAGCCTTGAGAAAGTTGGAGAACTGTTGAAAATATTCTGATACTTCAATGATCTTATCTCTGTTATGCAGTTACTTGCCTGAAATCCCTAACTTTTGCCTAGATTGCCCTTTCGGGTTTTCAATCTACCGGGATAATATTCTCTTTGTTTTTTTATGTCTCTAATTTCTGCTTGGACCGCCCTTTCAGGTTTTCAGTCCACCGAGACGCTCATTTTTGCCTAAGCCGCCCTTTCGGGTTTTCAACTTAGCGAGCTGTTCTTTTCATTTTTTAGGCGAAGTATTTCTTGACTGCATCTGTATTCACGGGACGTGGAAGCTCTTCACCATCCATGTTTGTAAGAATTAAAGCACCGCCTGAGAAGGCTTTCTTGACAACATAGGGTCCTTCATAGTTAGGAGTCCACTTGCCCCTAGAATCATTGTGAAATAGCATCATCTTCTTGAGCACAAGGTCACCCTCTTTGAATTCTCTCGGCTTAACCTTCCTATCAAATGCCTGCTTCATTCTCTTTTGATATAACTGTCCATGGCACAAGGCAGTCATTCTTTTTTCTTCAATCAAATTCAACTGATCGTATCTGCTTTGACACCATTCAGCCTCTGACAACTGAGTTTCCATTAGTATCCTCATTGATGGAATTTCAACCTCTATCGGTAACACAGCTTCCATACCGTATACAAGTGAAAATGGGGTTGCCCCAGTTGAAGTACGGACTGATGTTCTATATCCGTGTAGTGCAAAAGGCAGCATTTCATGCCAATCTTTGTAGGTAACAACCATCTTTTGAATGATCTTCTTGATATTCTTATTTGCAGCTTCAACTGCCCCATTCATCTTGGGACGGTAAGGAGAAGAGTTGTGATGCTCGATCCTGAAACTTTCACATAATTCATCCATCATTTTGTTGTTCAGATTGGAGCCATTGTCAGTGATGATCTTGTTTGGAATGCCATATCGGCAAATGAGATTATTTTTGATGAATCTGACCACCACTTGCTTTGTCACCTTTGCATACGAAGCTGCTTCCACCCATTTGGTGAAGTAATCAATTGCCACGAGAATGAAACGGTGTCCGTTGGAAGCTTTGGGTTCAATCATACCGATCATGTCAATGCCCCACATTGAGAATGGCCAAGGAGCAGAAATCACATTCAAAAAGGTTGGTGGTACATGAACCTTATCAGCGTAGATCTGACATTTGTGACACTTCTTTACAAATTTGCAGCAATCTGATTCCATGGTCAACCAGTAGTAACCAGCTCTCAACATCTTTCTTGACATAGAGTGGTCGTTTGCATGAGTACCAAAGGACCCTTCGTGAACATCTTTCATCAACATTTCTGCTTCCTTTTTGTCAACACATCTGAGTAAGACCATGTCATAATTCCTCTTATAGAGCACATTCTGATTAAGGAAGAAACTGCCTGACAATCTTCTCAAAGTCTTTTTATCTTTTTCTGTTGCTCCAAGAGGATACTCCTGAGTCTGAAGGAACTGCTTGGTATCGTGGTACCATGGTTTATCATCAAAACTGGCCTCAGCTGTAAACACATGTGCTGGTCTATCAAGTCGCTTGATCACAATTCTGGGTACTTCGTTTGGAAAACCCACCTGATACATTGAAGACAACGTAGCTAGAGCATCCGCCATCTGATTCTCATCCCGAGGAATGTGATGCAACTCAACCTTGGTGAAGAAAGTCAACAATCTTCTTGCATAGTCTTTGTATGGGATCAAGCCAGGGTGGCGTGTTTCCCATTCTCCTTTGATCTGATTGATAACTAACGCTGAGTCACCATAAACCGTAAGATTTTTGATGCGGAGGTCAATGGCTTCTTCAAGACCCATGATACAGGCTTCATATTCAGCAATGTTGTTTGTACATTCAAAACAAATTCTTGCCGTGAAAGGAATATGAGAACCTTCTGGAGCGATAATGACTGCACCTACTCCATGTCCATAAGCGTTGGAAGCTCCATCAAATACTAAACCCCATTGAGAATCTGGTTCAGGTCCTTCTTCAGGAAGTGGCTCTTCACAATCTCTGGATTTTAGGAACATGACATCTTCATCAGGAAACTCATCCTCATTATCATCGTGATCTTCAACGGGTTGGTGAGCAAGGTACTCAGCCAACACACTGCTCTTGATAGCTTTCTGGGTATGATACTCAATGTCGTATTCTGATAACAGCATCTGCCATCTTGCAATCTTACCAGTGAGTGCAGGCTTCTCAAAAATGTACTTGATTGGATCCATTTTGGATATCAACCAAGTGGTGTGACTTAACATATACTGCCTCAATCTCTTAGCAGCCCAAGCCAATGCACAACATGTCTTCTCGAGTAAGGAGTATCGTGATTCACAGTCAGTAAATTTCTTGCTTAAGTAGTAAATGGCATGCTCTTTCTTTCCAGTTTCGTCTTGTTGACCCAGAATACAACCCATAGAATTCTCAAGCACTGTCAAATACATAACCAACGGTCTTCCAGCAACAGGTGGTAACAAGATAGGAGGCTCCATGAGGTACTCTTTGATACTGTCAAATGCTTTCTGACAATCCTCTGTCCAAACACAATTCTGACTCTTTCTCAGCAATTTGAAGATAGGTTCACAAGTGGCAGTCATGTGAGAAATAAACCGGGATATGTAATTCAATCGTCCTAGAAAACCTCTCACTTGCCTTTCTGTTTTTGGTGCGGGCATCTCTTGGATAGCTTTTACTTTATCTGGATCAACTTCAATGCCTTTTTGGCTGACAATGAAGCCCAAGAGTTTACCTGACCTGACGCCAAATGTGCATTTGTTCGGATTGAGGCGAAGACGGAACTTCCTCAATCGTTGAAACAGCTTCAATAGATCTACTAAGTGACCTTCTTCTGAACGAGACTTCGCGATCATGTCATCCACATAAACCTCAATCTCTTTGTGCATCATGTCGTGAAAGAGCGTTGTCATGGCTCGCTGGTAAGTAGCACCTGCGTTCTTCAACCCAAACGGCATTACTTGATAACAGAATGTTCCCCATGGTGTTATGAAGGTAGTTTTTTCCATGTCTTCGGGAGCCATTTTGATCTGGTTATACCCGGAGAATCCGTCCATGAAGGAGAATATGTCAAACTTTGCTGTATTGTCTACCAACATGTCAATGTGAGGCAGGGGGAAATCATCCTTTGGGCTTGCTCTATTTAAGTCACGATAGTCGACACACATTCGTACCTTCCCGTCCTTCTTAGGAACTGGCACAATATTTGCTATCCACTCTGGATACACTGAAGTGGCAAGAAAACCAGCATCTATTTGCTTCAGAACTTCTTCTTTAATCTTGACGGCCATATCTGGATGTGTTCTTCTTAATTTCTGTTTGACCGGTGGACATTCTGGCTTCAAAGGTAGCTTGTGCTCTACGATGTCAGTGTCGAGACCAGGCATATCTTGATAAGACCAAGCAAACACATCTACATACTCTTTCAACAGGCTGATCAATTGCTCCTTGACCTGTGGGGATAACAATGCTCCAATTTTGACTTCTTTCACATTTTCTTCCGAACCCAAGTTGACTGTTTCCAAAGGCTCCTTGTATGGCTGAATAGTGTCTTCTTCATTTTCAAGCTGGCGGGCGACCTCTTCTGGAATCTCATCCCACTCTTCCTCTTCAGCTTCGAATACAGAATGTTCAAAGTTGGGAGAGGGCATGATGTCATTGTGTTCAACGGGTTTAAGTAACCTGTACAAACAATTGTTTTTAGAGGACTGACCATGACATGCAAAAATGTGTTCTTTTTAAGGTTTTTTGTGTTACCATTTTCCGAAAAAGCTGAAAAGATAAAAGGACACAAGTGTATAGGAACACAAAAGATCTTTTTCATGGATAGTACGTTTTTTGACAAAAGTGCCCATTTTACAAAATTAATGCTTCGCGCTTTGGGCTAAAGCGGAAGATTTTTGAAAACTGAAAAGCTTAATTACTTTGATATGTGGACACAATGTGGGATGTCAACTGCGGTCCAGTTCTTCATAACTACTCCTGGTGTCACAAATCTGGGGCCTTCTTTTGTAGTTGGCTCTTGTGTTGTAATTATGCGTCAGCTTGAAATGGATCTGCTGGCGGGAAGCAACTGTTAGAAGACTGGACCAAGACAGACAACCTGTATGCACGTGATGCATGGATATGCAAAATGAATGATTTTCCAAGGAACTCTAAGTGAAGGAAAAGATAGAATTGCAAACATTTTTATAACAAAACAAAGTTATCAACCCAAAATACAACCAAGAAAACCATTTAAGGACATGTGTCATCAGGACGAGCATAAACAAGTAGGAGTTGTCCTTCAAGTCTCTCAATTCTTTCTTCATAGGCCTTCTGCATAAAAGCTTTCTCCTTCACCAAACTGTCTACAAGACCTTTCCATGCACCTGAGGACTGTGGAATCTGGGAGTAATCTGTTGTGCCTGAGGAAAATAAATCCTCTTGCACCCTTGGACGTTTACCTGCACGATCTTCTCCACTCTGCTCCTTTAACTGTCTCTGAAGTTCTTCATTTTCCATTTCGAGCACCTGGGCCTTATCCTTCCAAGCGTCTCTCTCTTTCTTGACCCTCTCCAAGGTGGCTTGGAGTTCTTCTTTGTCATCTAGCGGAAGGTAGGGGGTCTTCAACGGAGCGGGTTTGATAGGATCATGATGTGGGTATGGCATTTTCAACTGTATAGCTCTGGCTCTGATCCACTGGAGGTACGGCTCATAGGAGGTACAATCTTTCTTACCCAATTCAAGTCTCCCTTTGCGACAAACACGATGCCAAGCTCTTACTACTCTCTCTTTCATGGTAGGGTCCTCCTCGTTATCCCTCAAGAAAATACCTTCTAAAAGAATGTTAGGAGGCTTGTCCTTCATAGGGTAACCGAGTTGTCTCCTAGCAAGTACTGGATTATAAGAAATGATTCCCTTTGTGCCCATGAGGGGCACATTGGGGAACTCCCCGCAACTATCAATGATCTTCACATCGTCTAAAACTCTACTATACCATGCAATATCTGACTGGGTAAGAGACATAATCCTCTGTGACCACTGAAGTCCTGACTTGCGATCCCAAAAAGTAGCTGACTTAGGAAGATGAGAGACAAACCATTTGTAGAGTAACGGTATACAGCAGACTATGGTTCCTCCTCCTTTCAAAGTACGGTAATGGATGGAATGATAGGTGTCTCCGAGCAAAGTTGGAACAGGATTACCACTTAGGAAGATGCGTATAGCATATGAATCCACAAAACCTTCAATATTAGGAAATAGTAACAAACCGTAGATCAACAAGGCGAACAGATGCTCCACAATAATATCACAACCTTGACTGGCAAAATAAGAAACCTTCCCCATTAAGAACTTGGCAGTGAAACCTGGAAGTCCTCCTTTGGTGGTGAAGTTATTCTTGAATTCTGACTTCTTCATGTACAACACTTTTGCAAGAGAACTGTGCTCGGGTAACTTTTCTGAACCAGAGAAAGGTACTGTATCAGCAACTGGGATGTGAAGCAACTGGGCATACTCTTCCAATGTAGGCATGAGTTGATAGTCTGGGAATGTGAAACAGTGATAGACTGGATCATAGAACTGTACTAATGTCTGCAATAACCCTTCTTCCATCCTAAGTGTCAATAAAGATATAAGTGCCCCATATCTGTCTCTGAAACCAATAGGATCTGCGATCGAAGAAACCAGTTTCTTTAGTTCATCTATCTTTGGATTGATGAGATTGTACTTTTTCACACTTCTCCGTCCAAAATCCATGTTTCCTGCAATATTTGCAATCCTCACTTTAAGTTCCTTGGAAAAAGGTTGAAATGATGGGAATGAATGCATGTCATGCATGAATGCAACAAACACAAACATGGTCAAACAATACAAGGCTCAAAGTTCATCACCAGCATGGAGTTTAGGACAAAGCCCCAAGATAAGTTCTAAGGTTCACCTGCCAAACGGGTTCTAAAAGTTCCCAAGGTTATGGATCCTTCTTCGGATAATACCGGGTTAAGCAACTGCTCGCTTTCCAATATTATTCTCAAAAGAATCTCGCTTGAGTGTGATATCGCGTATCAACCAAACCAGACTTTTGGTCCGAAGTGGTCACCGCATCACATCCTAAGTAAGGCCAAGATGGGGTAAAGGTAAACTAAGGTCCTTGGCTTCACGGGCCCGTCGAAAGCAACAATGCCTCACAAATGACTTGTTTAGCACTATCACCCTCAAAGAGGCCTCCACCAAGCGGACAAAGGCTCAAGTCAACTCGGTAAGGATTGTCTCCTATCAAGTCAACCTGAATTATCATCCATCCTATCTCAAATGTGCCCCAAATCCGGGTATAGGATTTATCACAAGTATCCCCCAAAACCCAAATTAACAAACATTACAAACAATACAATTTAGCAAATATTCACAAAGCAAACATATAAACAAGCAAAGATAGGCTAAACCCTCAAATAAGTTTAATCATGTAATCCCCAGCAGAGTCGCCATTCTGTCGCGGCGGGATTTTTCACGAGATTAAGTATTGATTGAACTTAACCCGTTTGAAAAATATTTTAAATGCAAGAGTCGCCACCGTCTTTTATTTTATCCAAAAAGAGGAAGGGAAAAATAACGATAAATCCCTTTAGAGTTACGGGTTCGGGGGTTGGTTATGCAAAGGGAAGGTATTAGCACCCTCTACATCTGTGGTACTCCACAGGAACCTTTTTGCTTATGTTTATGTGAATGCTTTGCTTTTTTCGCTTTGATCGTTTGATTGGGGAGATGAGAAAAGAACTTGATTTTATTGTTTTTGGACTCGATAAAGTCGTAGACTTCATGCCTACGTATCTCCAAGGCGCAATGGAGAAATCAGAATCCACGTAGTTCTCCCAAAAGAAAAGGGGAAAGTCTGTTTTGTTGATTTTAGATTGGCGTGTCTTGCCATCTCTTGCTCGACCTAGGCGGGAGGCTTCGAGACTGACACGTCCTTTTGAAAATGTTTTTAAACTGAAAAGCCAAAGCTGGCAAAAGATTTGAATGAGCCTAAACCCTGAAACAATAAATAAATGGGCTCATTATAAGGAAGCCCAAGAGTAAGCTTGTGAGTGTGTGAAAAGGGTTTCTTAAACGGCGACCGTTGGAATCGCATCGGGTTTCTCTTTTTTGGATTTTTCGATTTTTTAACATAAAACGTGAACAATACGATTAAACACACAATACAGAACATAAAAAATGCGAGAAAGTAAATTATTACAACACAGTTAGCTATGAATAGTTAGTATTACGAATAGTTAGTGGAGTTAATCGAGCTGAAACTGAAACGAAACGGTTAGTAACAACATAAACAAATATAAAAAAAACAATATAAACATTTACTTTAGACAAAATAAACATTTGATATAAATAAACATTTAAACAAATAATTAATTTAACTAACATTTAAATAAAACATATATGCAAAATAATAATAAAAGATAAACAATATTTAGTAAACAAAAGTAATATATATATATATATATATATATATATATATATATATATATATATATATATATATATATATATATATATATATATATATTATAATATATATATATATATATATATATATTTAGACAATAATATATAGTAAACAAAATAATATATGTACATTTAGACAAATAATATATAATAGACAAAAATAATATATATATATATATAGATATATATATATATCATATATATATATATATATATATAGATATTATATATATATTATATATATATATATATTATATATATATATTATATATAATATATTATATTATATATATATGATATATATATTATATAATATATATATATAATATAATTATATATATAGATAAAATAATATATTAAACACATGTCGGCAAGCCGGAACTTTGCCGATTTCAGAGATAAGTGAAGAATATTACCTTGTGTGAAGAGGATGAACTTCTGATCGTCCAAATGATCGACCGAAAGCTGGAAACCGTCACCGACGCAGTGCTGGCTGCCTTCGTGAGTACCTGACTTCAACGTCGCTTTTGATCGGTGAAACGACGCCGGAATGAAATGAACCTTGGATATTTGTGACTTGGACTCAACGAACTTCAAAGATATGAAATCGGTTTGTGTTTCGGTGAATAATCGGGACGATTTTGGGTTACCGAAAATGAAGAACAAGTGAAATACGGTAATGCTTTTGGAAAAATATTTTTTTTCAATTCTCTGTTTCTCTCGCCACACACGTTTTTTCCTTACTGATCCACCTCCTCCTCCTCTTTTTCTTACTAACCACAT
>NW_026113075.1:0-43365 GCF_024323335.1 Lathyrus oleraceus
CCAGGGATAGAGCTGTGAAGTCTAATCTTCACTCTCCTTTCATCAGCTTCACCCTGACTCTCAATGTCAGGGTTAAGAGCTAACACCACCCTTGTACAGATGACTTGCTTTGGCAGTCTGACCCTTTGTTTGAGCCCACTTTGACTGGATATAGTGTGTGCTATTTGAATGTTTGCTTTGCTTTGTTTATGCTTGCATGCTTTGCTTTTTCCTGGTTAGGATTAGCTTGCTGTTGTGCGAGTAGATAGTGAACCTTAACATAGGGCAATGATGCATGATAACATCTAGGCTCGAGTCCAGCTCCCTAGTAGTGTGTCTCCCTTTGTATCTGGTTAGTCTTTTCTTCCCGTTCGGGGAACTACGTCGCCCTGATCCTCATACCAGATGAGGTACGTAGGCAGGAGACCGTGCGAGGTCTCTCCGGGCACTTTATTTCTTTTTTGTGTGTGTGCTTGACAGTTATAGGCTCGAGTTCCCGACTCCCTATTAACTTGGTGGGTTGTTGTGTGCTTGGAAGCTGATATAAGTCCAGTGATTGGCATTCGGGTTCCAGTGTGGGTTTGTTTGGTTCGGAAGCCGATGTAAGTCCAGCGATTGGCGTTCGGGTTCCATGTTTGCCGGTGTTTTGGTGTGTCTTGTTTGGCGTGCGTGAGCCGAACTACGGCAGCTCTGATTCTCGTTCCAGACGAGATACGTAGGCATAGGACGCGATGTCCTAGCGAGCCCTCTTCCTCTTACCCCACCTGTGTTGTTTTCGGTGTGTGTGTGTGTGTTGTGTTTAAGCAACCTTTTCTGTCTTTGAGCATGGATCTCGTCGAGTACGACGGACGTGAGGGGTGCTAATACCTTCCCCTTGCGTAACCGACTCCCGATCCCATCTCTTTGGTCGCGAGACCATGCTTTTTCCAGGTTTACTTCGAGCGTTTCCTTTCCCTCTTTTGGGATAAATAACGCACGGTGGCGGCTCTGTTTGTTTTTTTTTTTGTTTAGCCCTCCGGTTGTTTTTCGCGGATGCGACAGCTGGCGACTCTGCTGGGGAGATACAGATGTGACCTGTGCTGGTCCATCTTCCCTAAGCGAGTCTCTCCTAGCTTCTAGGATAGTTTAGGTTGCTTGTGCTGCTATTTATTGCATTTATTATTCTGATTGTGTATATATTTGCATAAATATTTGCATGCATCATACTATCATGTTGCCGTCCTCTGTGCAGGTGGTTCCGTTGTTTGGGGTGGGTGTTCTGAGTGGGCTAAAACCCAGGCCCGAGTATACACCTAGGATTAGTGTGGTCTCACGTTCCTCACATGTCGGTTGGGCATGCTGTTGCGACGTGACATACCATAAGTCGGACGAGGTTCATCTGAGAGTGCTCTTCCTCAGTGGGGTTTTCCACTTTGGTTGGGTTACCTCTTTTGGGCTATTGACTCTGGTGACCGATCATTTCCCGGATCTTTGGTTTAGACGATCTTAAGGGAGCTACAATGGCACACCCGAAAGGGCAAACCCATTGAGTATCTCTGCCCGATTGTAGAGACTATTATCCGCCTTAGGATGACCTGATTAGAATTTACCAGTGAGGGGAGGGTGATTCTTACAGATGCATGTCCTGATGGTGACTTTGATGGTGACTATTGGTTCCGTTGATCAGAGTCCTATTTATAAGTCGGATTTATGGCCATTTATTTCTGAGACGCCGGAGTGTTGCCCTTGTAATTTATCAGTGGGGATCCGTTTATTTCGGGATTCCCCGGGCCGATTCAGAGATGGTTATGGTGATCTGCTCAGAGATTGTCTGATGATGATGGTGATGTATCTTCCGTTTATTTCAGAACCCTTGAGTTGGATTTGTGGTTACATATTCCCTCAGATGGTTGTGATCAGTTCAGAGATCAGGGTCTCAGAGCAACAGATGATCAGATGAGTTGGAGGATGGCAATGCATTGCATTCATTCATCAGCATCATCACACTTTGCATTTACCTGCATCTAACTCATGTTTATCCATACGTAGGGACATTTTTGATCGAGATCCTGGTTGAGAGACTTCTTGCTCAGATATGAGGAGACCTGGTTTGAAGGACGATGTTGCCTATAGCTTCTTTGACCCAGAGATCAGTGTGCTGAAGGATATGATAGCTTTGATTACACCCGACCATGTGGGGATGTTTCGAGGGGCATACGGTGGTATTCTGAAGATGGTTTTCAGACTCGCTGACAGAGATAGGAGCGCCATTCATACTCTTCTCCAGTTCTATGATCCCTGTTTGAGGTGTTTTGTCTTCCCAGATTACTTACTCGGGCCTTTGATGGAGGACTATGCTGGAATCTTGGGCATTCAGATCAGGAATCAGGTTCCTTTCTATGCTACTAAGGAAGAGCCTGATATTGTGGGATTTCCCGTGCTCTTTATTTGAGTCCGGAGATGGTTAAGGGGAGTCTGAAAGAGAAGGGGAAGTTGCCTGGTTTTCATCTGAGTTTCCTAGAAGCTAAGGCCAAGGAGAATGCTGAGTTGGGTAATTGGAACACGGTCTGTGCTTTGATTGCTGTGGGCATTTATGGGATCATCCTGTTTCCTAATCAGAAGAGCTTCGTGGACATTAATGCCATCCGCTTGTTTGTTCAGAGGAATCCTATCCCTACCTTGATCGGAGATGTCTATTACTCGGTCCATAATCGGAACGAGAAGAGGCGTGGGGGATTGATTCGATGTTGCACTCAGTTGCTATACAAGTGGTTTATGGGATATTTTCCGTCCAAGGGTGCTTTTGTTCTTCTTGGCCAAAATGTTAATTGGGCAACCAAGCTGATGGGTTTGAGGGCCAAAGACATAGCTTGGACTCACAGTAGAGGGGTCGGACAAGATTTCATCTGCAGTTGTGGGGGTTTTCCCAACGTGCCGCTTATAGGAGTTCAGGGTTGCATTAATTATAACCCGACACTTCTTAAGAGACAAATGGGATTCGCTATGGAGCTTCCTCCGTTCAAGAGTGAGGTTCAGGAGACTTTGTACTTCCCAGTTGAGGGCAGTCAGGCCAGGTTGAAGCAAGTATCTGAGGCATGGCGCGGCATTCAAAGGAAAGGCAAGTTTTCTTGGGGTAGAGCCAATAACAGGTCTTTTCCTCCGTTTGATGACTGGCTCAGTAAGAGAGTGGAACTCACTTGTCTACCGTTTCCTATGGTTGATCCTTGGTATCCGTTGATTGAGGAATCTCCTTCTTCTGTTAGTATGGAAGAGTTCCTGGAAATGAAGCGGGAGAGAGATCAGTTGCTTGTGGAGAAAACGGAATTGGAGATGAGTGTTGCTCGGGTTCAGATGGCTAATCAGGAGATCAAAGTGAAGATGGAAGATCAAGACAAGCGACATGCCCTGGAAGCAAAACGCTTTGAGATGGATACCGCCTACTATGGGAAGATCAACCAAGCCTTAGCGTCGTCAACAAAGGGGCACGACATCACGAAGGAGAAGCTAGCCAGGACTTCGAGGGTCATTGAGGATCAGAAGAGGAGGCAAATTCTCGTGAGAGATCAGAGGGACGACAGAGCCCGAGTTCTCATTGCTGAGTGGGAAGCCAAGCTGAAGACCAAGGAATTAGAGAATGTGAAGATCATCGCCGAGAGGGATCATTACATGGCTGAGAGGGATCATTACTTCAGGCAGATGAAGATTTACCAGAAAGAGGTGGGGAGATTACAGCAGGAGAATACAGAGCTCAGGTTCGCCGCAGAGTTTGCAAAGATGGTTGATGAGATAGGGCCTTCTGTGGGGCCCTCATCAGGCTAGCTTGTCTTATTTGTGTGGATTACCGTCAGGCATGTTGACGGAATTCATTTGCTTGTATTTATTTCCCGATTCTGGAGATTTGTATCAGTTGTGATGTATGACTATGGCACTCTTTGTGCATTTTGCTATGTGATGGTTATTTTCATTCAGTGATTGATCTTCAAGCTTTATTTGCTTTCCCGTATGCACTCACACGGCACACACATGGTTGGGGGTATTTTGCTAAATCATATATCTCTGATCTGTATGATGAAATCAGATGCTGAATGTCAGAATATTGCTGCCGGATTATTATTTGTCTCGATGAAGCCAGGATCAAGAGATAAAGTGTTCCTCATGTGGATAAACACTGCATTCATGCATAAACCATAATAACTTGTCTTCTGTTTTGCAGGTGTCAGTTTCTAACCTGTTTGACTGACACAGGAATGATGAATCCGCCTAACACAGACATTCTCGAGCTGAAAGAGAAGATGGGAGAGCTGATCAATGTCATGCAAGAGTTCGCCTTGGGGCAGAAAGTCATTGCTGAGAAGGTGGGGAGGATTGAAGACTGGTTGAAGAAGGGGAAAATACCAGGAAATGCTTCGTCGTCTGGAACGAAGAAATCCTTTGGTGATGGTCAGTATAAGAAGGAGGATGGCGCGTGTGTTGTGAATGTCCATGCCCAGAGAGGACACGGTAGGGGTCATTACTACCAGCATACTGCTGCGGTAATGATTCCTATTGGTAATCAGTCGGTACAACAGCAGCATCAGTTCCCTCAACAGAGAGCACAGAGAGCTGGGAACCAAGTGAGAGGAAAGGGGGTTGATCGTCATTTTGATAGGCCACCCATGACGTATGCTCTTCTGTTCAAGAAGTTGATGGATCTCGGAATGGTACAATTGAGGACATTAGCTCCATTGAGATCTGATCAGAGGCCACCTAATTATGATGAGAACGCCAAGTGTGAATTCCATTCTGGTGCGTCTGGGCATAACATTGAGGGTTGTAGAGCCTTTAAGCATACTGTCCAAGACCTGGTGGATTCCAAGGCCCTCAATTTTACACTGTCATTGAATGTTAATGCCGATCCCGTGCCGGTGCAGGGTCAGGTGATGGTGGGTGTAATCGCTGAAAATTCAGATCGCGTATGTACGGTGGGGGAAGAGACTGACAGTGACTGTGAGCTGGAGTCGTGGATAAAAGCGTGCGTACCAGGAGCTGGAAGGCCTGAAAGATCATCACTGTCACTCTATTGGAAGAGTAATAATTCCTGTTTTTCAGTTTTATTTGCATGAAAGCCATACGTTTTGCCCGAAACGTAATGGTTCATTGTAAGGGCCACCTCATGTTTCATTTTGCAACATTTCGCATCATAAATAAATGGATGTTTTTCAATTAAAAGCGGTGTTCCCTTGTTTTTCATTTATTTTTGCAGTTTAAAAACAAATAAAAATGGCAATGTTTGTTTTCATTTTTTCCTTTTTTGATTTGTCTCGTGCCGATATCGAACAATAAGTCTTCGGATCTCATTGATAACAATTCGGTTACACCTCTGTATGACTTCGACAATCCGATCTATCATGCCAAAGAAGAAGGCGAAGAAGATTGTGATCTGCTGGAATTAGCCAGGTTGTTGAAACAAGAAGAGAAGGGGATTCAGCCGCATGAAGAGCGAGTTGGGATTGTTAATCCAGGCACCGCCGAGGTCAGAAAGGAAGTGAAAATTGGGAGCCGCTTCAGGGGCAAGTCGAAAGCAGAATGGTAGCCCTGCGGAAAGAGCATGTGGATACCTTCGCCTGGTCTTATCAGAATACACCAGGGTCGGATACCGATGTCGTTATGCACAAGCTACCACGGAGAGAAGACTGTCCTCTAGAGAAGAAGAACGCCGGTGCTACTTGTAACACCCCGGTTAAAATAAGATAATTATTTAATTTGAGATAATATTATTTTATTAATTTAATTAAATAATTTAGAATATTATTGGATTATTATTGGAATAATAATTATTGGAAAATATATAAGTTGGAAATAAGGAAAAAGAATCCCATTTGGTAAAAACAGTTTCACGTGAAACAAAGAAGCAGCTGAAAAGTGGAAAGTGGAGAAAAGGGCAAAGAAGAAGAGCAAGGGCAAAGGTTGGAGAAGAGAAAAGCTTGGAGCTCAAAGATTTGCCGGATTAATCAGGTAAGGGGGGTTTATCGTCGCTTAATGGGTATTATGGGTTAGCATGTAATGGGTAGTGATAAACCGTTGAATTGACCCTAATTGGGATTGTTGAATGCCGAATAATTGTGTTGGATAAGTTGTGTGAAAACTGAAATTGAACCTGTAATTGAGTGTGTTGTAATTTCCCGAACGTATAGCTTTTTACTGAATTGGAATTGGAGGTCCGGAAGTCCTCCAACGGCGGAAAATGCGGAGAATTCTGCATTCTGCTTTGTGTTAGCGCAGGAACTGCTGTTTTGTCTGCGTTAACCGGTTAACCCAGGGTGTTAACCGGTTAACACTGTTGCGAATTGTGAAATTAGTGTCGTTCTGCCTGCGTTAACCGGTTAACCCAGGGCGTTAACCGGTTAACACTGTTGCGTTTTGCCAGAAAGTGTGTTTGTGCTGCGTTAACCGGTTAACTCAGGGCGTTAACCGGTTAACACTGTTAAAAAGTGGAAAAATGGATATTTTAAATGTTATGTGTATATGTGATGGTTGGCCTATATCGGTGAGTGATATAGTAGGGATTATTCCCGCTGTTTTGAGCAGTATAGGTATTAGTAGAGTGTGCTAATACTGTGTTTAATTATTTGACATGATATGATGTTTTGATACGTGTGTTGATGATGTCTGATGGTATGCATAATGCTGTGAATGTATATATTATGCATGTAATTGTGAATGGACTGTTGTATGGCTTAGAGTGTGAGCATATGTCCATTGTGGATTGCTGTTGATGTTGCATTGCTAGATGATTAGCGTGCATAGCATAGCCCTTGGGGTTGTAGCTAATTCCCATGGTGAGGAATTAGTGAGTGAATCATTGTGGATTCGTTGTTGATGTTTGCATGCTAGGTGATTAGTGTGCATAGCATAGCCTTTGGGGCTGTAGCTAATTCCCATGGTGAGGAATTAGTGAGTGAGTCACTAGGTCTCAAATGAGTGGGACTAGTGAGCTTAGTAGCCGTATCTGGATTTGATCGGTGAGCTTGAACTATATGTTCAAGAATAGTCGGTACCGCATGTGTGGAGTCTCATTGCATAATGAATGTATGGCGTATAATATGAATGGATGTATTCCAATATTATACGTGTGTTGTGTTGGCATTTGAGTATGATGATTGGGTTGATATTGCCGTGCTGAATGTGTAATCTGATTTGGGTGATGAAATGTGTTAAATTACTTAACATTGCATGATATTTTATAATGCTCATTATATCGATTGAGGAACTCACCCTTACAACTATTTTTCAGGTAACGAGCAATGAGTTGAGTAAGAGTTAATGCTTGGGGTCTAGTGTAGTCTCCTTAGTGGGTCGTGCTCTGATAGATGTAACATCGGGATGGGATGTTTTTATTTTGTTGAATAATTTTACATGTAATATGTTACATGTTTTACATGATTGATGAGATTTCTATCCGCTGCGATTTATGCAAATGTTTATGTTTTGGATTAATAAAAGAGCATGACAGTTATATTGTTGAATGGTGTGAAATATTGTGTGACACCCTTAACTGCATAATTTCTCTGATTTATATATATTGTTTTAATCAAATATTTGGGGTATTTTAGAAGGGTGTTACACTACTCATCAGAGAGCCATGGTGACTTTGTTTCATGATATGATTCATCATGAAATTGAATGCTATGTTGATGACATGATAGCAAAGTCCCAAACAGAAGAGGGGCATCTGGCAGACCGGGCCAAGCTGTTGGACCAGTTGAGACAGTTCAAACTGAGGTTGAACCAGGATAAGTGCACTTTCAGAGTGCGGGCTGGTAAGCTGTTGGGGTTCGTTGTAAGAGGGGAATCGAGGGTGATCCTGCTAAAAAAAAAAAAAGATAATAAGAAATGCCTGAACCGAGAATGGAAAGAGAGGTTCGTGGTCTACTAGGTAGATTGAACTACATGTCATGGTTCACATCTCACCTAACAGCCACGTGGGAACCCATTCAAGAAAAAAGAGCAAACGGTCAGGTGGAATAATGACTGCCAAGGGGCATTGAAAAAATAAAAGAATAGGTTGCAGGAGCCTCTGATTCTGACGTATCCCTGTAGAGGGACGACCATCAAATTTTGTACTTGACAGCCTTCGAGGGGTCTACGAGGTGTATTGGGGCAGCATGATGAGTCTTGTCTAAAAGAGCATGCAATTTACCTTAGCAAAAAGTTTATCGACTGTGAAACAATACATTCACTGTTCGAGAGAACTTGCTGTACTTTGGCATAGGCTGCTCGCCGACTGAGACAGTGTATGCTGGTTCATACCACTTTGTGGATTTCGAGATGGATTTGATCAGGTAGATTTCTGAAAGAGCCAGCAATGACCGGACGGTTTGCGAAAGGGCCAATGATTTTGACAGAATATGATATACAATATACCTCTCAGAAGGCAATCAAGGGGATGTATTGTCTGATTACCTCGCTCAGCAACCCATTGATGATTACCAACCGATGAAGTTTGAATTCCCTGATGAGGACATCATGTTTCTCAAATCAAAAGATTGTGAGGAACCAATCCCGGAGGAGGGGCCTGACCCTGAATCCGAATGGATTCTGATGTTTGATGGGGCCGTTAACGTGAATGGAAGCGGTGTTGGTGCTGTTTTGGTTACGCCGAAAGGATCCCACATTCCTTTTGCTGCCCGGCTAACATTTGAGTGCACCAACAACGTGGCTGAATATGAAGCTTGCATATTGGGGATTGAGGAGGCGATTGATTTGAGGATCAAGAACCTTGTCATATATGGAGATTCAGCTCTGGTGATAAATCAGGTTAACGGGAAATGGTATACGCATCAATCTCATTTAGTTCCATACCGGGATTATACGAGGAGGTTGTTGACATTTTTCACCAAGGTGAAGTTGCATCATGTGCCCAGAGAAGAGAATCCGTTGGCAGATGCTTTGGCTACTTTGGCTGCCTTGATTAAGGTGCAGTGGTGGGATCAGTTCCCCAGTGTTGAAGTAGGTCGTCTGGATAGACCGGCTTATGTGTTTGTTGTTGATACATCGCCTGATGATGAGAAGCCGTGGTATTACGATATCAAGCGCTATCTAGAGACTCAAGAGTATCCTGAGGGAGCATCCAAGAAGGACCGAAAGACTCTGCGGAGGTTGGCCATGGTGTTTTACCTGAATAAAGATGGGGTTTTGTATAAGCGGAATTTTGATTGGGTCTTGCTCCGATGTGTCGATGATAGAGAAGCAAACCAATTGATGAAAGAGGTTCATGAAGGATCATTCGGTACCCATGCCAGTGGGAATGCAATGGTGAAAAAGCTGCTGAGGGCAGGTTATTATTGGATGACCATGGAGGCCCAATGTTTTAATTTCGTGCGGAAGTGTCATAAATGCCAGATTTATGCTGACAAGGTGCACGTGCCTCCAAATCCGTTGAGTTTGATGTCGTCTCCATGGTCGTTTGCTATGTGGGGCATTGATATGATTGGGAAGATTGAGCCTACAGCTTCGAATGGGCACAGGTTCATATTAGTGGCTATTGATTACTTCACCAAGTGGGTGGAAGCAGCCTCTTATACGAATGTGACGAAGCAGGTCGTTGCCAGATTTCTCAAGAGAGACATCATTTGCAGATATGGGGTTCCCGAGAGAATCATTACTGATAATGGTTCTAATTTGAATAACAAGATGATGGCAGAGCTGTGCCGGGAATTCAAAATTGAGCATCACAATTCTTCTCCCTATCGTCCGAAGATGAATGGGGCGGTTGAGGCAGCCAATAAGAATATAAAGAAGATTGTGCAGAAAATGGTGGTAACCTATAAAGACTGGCATGAGATGTTGCCGTTTGCATTGCATGGGTATCGAACGTCGGTGCGTACATCTACTGGGGCAACGCCTTTCTCATTGGTCTATGGAATGGAGGTTGTACTACCAATTGAGGTTCAAATTCCCTCGTTGAGAGTCCTGATGGACGTAAAATTGCAAGAGGCTGAATGGGTAAGGACCCGGTACGAAGAGTTGAGCCTGATTGAGGAAAAGAGGCTGGCAGCCATCTGTCATGGGCAGTTGTACCAGCAGCGGATGAAGCGTGCTTTTGATAGAAAGGTATGACCTCGGGTATATCACGTAGGTGATATGGTGCTGAAAAGGATCCTTCCTCCTCAAAACGATCGAAGGGGCAAATGGACACCCAATTATGAAGGTCCATTCGTGGTCAAGAAGGTTTTCTCTGGCGGAGCCTTGTTGTTAACGACCATGGATGGCGAGGATTTTCCATCCCCTGTGAATGCGGACGCAGTTAAAAAATACTTCGTATAAATAGACCCGCTGGACAAAAAGAATAAAATAGTCCAGGCAAAAATGGGCATCCCGGCGAACCAAAAAAACAGAAAGAAAGGTTCGGGCAAAAATTAGGGATAAAATGAAAAAATGTAAACCCGGCAAGTCGAAAACCTGAAAAGGCGACTTGGGCAAAAAAGGGTATCCCGGTGGACTGAAAACCCGAAAGGGCGGTCCAGGCAAAAAGAGGGATTGAAACGAACAATTGCGTCTGGCATGATCGTTTGTGCTTTGGTTAAGGCATCATGGATAATACCCGGTAGGGATCAATCAGAATCGTCGTGTTCAGAAGGCAAAAAGCACGGAAAGTCTGAGGACATATGGGGTGTAACCGAGTTGGAACTCGATGAGATCACGGGTTTCACATTGCCATTAGGATAGATTTTTCCTTTTGTGCGCAATTACCTCTTTTCAGGAATTGCTTCCTTTGTATTGCTCGGTTTTGAGCCACACACTTTTTCAATCAATAAAATGCATATTCAGTCAAATAATTTTGATTTTGTTTTTCATTACCGCTTTGATTGCAAAAACATCCAATTATTTTGATAAAGAATCTTTGCATTTTAAGACATACAGGTCCCTTCCAATGCATATTTATAAGATTGAAAACTTGAAATCTTATTCGGAAGGTTGAGTGACCCAAGTGTTGAAATCTTGACACGCCTGGGGCACGGTTTTATCTAACGATCTGTTTTGCAGGTACTGTTAGATCTCTTCACTCACTTGCAGGTTGTGATGTGGAAGCTATTGATAAAACAAATCCCCATGGAGTTCGATCAGGGACGAATGAATAGGAGAGCGGTGAAATGACGGCGATGGACGTACGACGACCCTTGAAATTAATTAAGAAGACTCTTCAAAGTCGGAAGATTGAAAAGTCTGTATAAATCCCAGGAGTTCGCTCTCCGTCGAGTGCGGAGCAGCTGGGAATACAAGATGATGGAGCAGAAAAGGTCCAGATGAGTCTGGGAATTCTCAAAATTTGGAAAGCTGACATGGGAGTGGGATATGAATGCCATGGTTCGACGAGTCGACGGGTGTTCAGTACCGGACTGTCCTCCTCCCCAAGCAGAGTCGGAATGACTAATTCCCCAGCAGATTCAAGGTCTGTGGATTCCCTAGCAGGGTCAGGATGGTTATCCCCAGCAGGTTTTAGATCGATACTTCCCCAGTCGCCAGGTCTGAAGGTTGCTATTTCCCAACGGAGGTATCTGTGAGTGGTGGTTCCCCAAACAGAGTCTGGAGTGTTGCATCCCCAGCAAGTCGAGGACCGTTGTATCCCCACAGAGAGCGTTGGTGGTTCTTTCCCCAGCAATTCCCCAAGCGGATTGGGTGCAAAGGAGGTTTTTCCTCAGCAAGGGTTGCTTTTTTTCCAGCAGCAGCGCTATTCCCCAGCAGGGTGGAGATCGGAGTATTGGCGAGATCCTCAGCAGAGTGTCTCGGGCTCCCCAGAAGAGTCCCTTGAGGGGGATGCTTTTTATACATTCATCATGAAAAATAAGCATGGCATATTGCATAATAAATCGCGTAGCATTTCCATGATTATGGAGCATTGCGCTGAAAAAGTCAATCATGCATCATACTGCAAGCATAAGCTAGTCTCAGACCGTGGTTATTGTTTGAGAGGTGGTTCGCCCAAAGGTGAAGATGCTACTCCGAGGAGTTTGGTACTGTATCAACAAAAAACCCCAGTAGTGCGATACTGGAGGGAACTTTTCCGTCGGATAGAAAATCGGAAAATGTTACGCGATCAGCGCGACTCAAGTCGTGGTTACCGTTTGAGATTTGGTTTTGCGGGAGGGTGAAGGTGTTACTCTGAGGAGTTTAGCATCATGATTTTGAATCCAAGTTTCTGTCGAGCAGAGATGGGAATGTTAATCAAGAAATTTTCGGGGTCAAAAAAAGAAAAAAAACAAGAGAGAATAATCCCCAGCTAAACGCGAAGTGTTCGTTGGCTAGGGTTGAAGAAAGAATAGCCAGTTTGTGGTTTGTTATCCCCAGCATGGATCGTTGGCATACGTGTCGTCTCATGTATCACTGTTCCTTTCTGCCGATTCTGACAGGCATGAAGAGTTTTCCGGTATCCAGACCGAGGCGGTATCCAGACCGATGTGGCGTTCAGGCCAGTTTCCGATCGCCAGATCAAAGAAGTTTCCGATGATCAGGTCGAAGTACTTGTGGCATCCAGGCCAGTTTTCCGGTGTTCAGACCGAGGCGGTATCCAGACCGATGTGGCATTCAGGTCAGTTTCCGATTTCCAGATCGAAGAAATTTCCGACGATCAAGTTGAAGTACTTATGGTATCCAGACCAGTTTTTCGGTGTTCAGACCGAGGCGGTATCCAGACCGAGGTGGCGTTCAGGCCAGTTTCCGATTTTCAGATCGAAGAAGCTTCCGACAATTAGATTGATGCAGCTTATGGCAGTCAGGCCAGTTTTTGGTATCCAGACCGAAGTGGTGTTCAGACCAGTTTTCCGGTATCTGGACCGAAGCGGTATCCAGACCGAAGCGGTATCCAGACCGAAGCGGTATTCAGACCAAAGTGGCGTTCAGGCTAATCTCCCGGTATTCAGACTGACATCAATTATTCTCATATTGTGAGGCTCAGTATGCAGACTGACGAGCGGCGTTCAGGCCATGGCTATCTTTGTGTTACCATTTATCCAGATATATTCCTGTTTCGGTATTCAAGCTGACTTTCTCCGTACCAGACGGATTCTTGTTCAGAAGTTTGTTCTTTGCCGATTCTGACAGGCATTGTTAATTATTTTCCCATCAGAGTGCAAATTGTTCGTCTGTTCTTGGTATTCAATCACTCTTCATCCTGATCATCTGAAAGCCGAGGCTATTCATATCGACAGGTTCACAGTGGATTGAATAGGGGCAGCTGTAACACCTCAAAATTTGCCCTCCTCTCTTGGGACTAGCTTAGCATGTTGCATATCATTTTTTAGGTCATTAGGCATTTGCATATTGCATATCATGTGGAAACATTGTGCAAGTCATCCTCCTAAGTCTTGATCAGAGGATGAAGAGGTTGAGACGCAAGCTGAGGGTTTCATTGATTGAATTGATCACTAGCCATCTGAGGGTGTGTGATTCAAATTAGGGTTTCATGGTTCCTCAAGGGGGTTGGTCTTCATCTTGGTTGAAATGATACATCATCATCATCATCATCATGGTTTCATCATCTCCAAGAGATTGATCAGATACCTTGAGATTAGGGTTTTGACCACTGGTCAACCCTAATCATCTGCATTGGGCCAATCAGGGCTTGTCAAGGAGATGGGGTCTACAGTGAATATGGGGATCATTTCATGATTATATTGAGCTCATGGAAGCTAGGGTTTCATCATTGAGCCATTTCATCAGAAGTTTGAGGCTCAACTTGATCAGTGCATAGCCAAATTCATCTATCAGTCAGAAAAGTCAATTGTGGTCAACTGTGCCTGAAATGGTGGATTTGGAGGTGGGAGAGAGTTGGATACACTTCATTCATGTCTAAACAAGTTTCATTTGACATTTCAAACATCAAGAATGAAGAAAATAAAGTCAGGAGGAAACTTTCCAAAAATAGAAAGTGACCTATAATTGAAAGTTTCCAAAAATGGAAAGTTTTTCATCTCAAAAATACATGTCCAAAAATGCTTCAAATGAAATTTTGTCCAACATGAAAGTTGTAGATCTTGCTCTCACCTTTCCAAAAAGTCCAAGAACACTCATTTCTCATGTGTGGTTGGCAAGTTATGGTCCAATCATTTTCAGAAAATGCCTAAATTCAAAGTGGCATAACTTTCACATGGAATGGCCAAATTGAGTGATCTTTCTTTGAGCAAACCACATTTTACATGTACTTTCATAATGCATCATCACATTTCATCAAAATTCATCACATAAAAAGTCCATTTTTCAAGTGGATTAATTTGCATTTTTGGCATGAAAAGGTGATTTTGAGAATTACATGGATTTTGCATACAGAGCTCATTCTAGCACATTCCAAATACCATTTAGAACTTGTTTGCATTGCCATTCTACTGTTACATTGGCTGGTTTGGAAAAGGCTATTTTGGTTATTTCAATTGAAAATGCATTTCCTAATTCATTTTGATTTTGCTAATTGTGATTAAGAAATGGATTAGGAGAGGGTATAAAGTGTTAATTGTAACAGAATTGATAATCACACTTCACATTTTCAGATCTAACAAACTTTCCCTCCAATTCTCTCCAAATTCTCCAAAAATTTTCACACTTTTTTTCATCATTTCACACTGAATTCTTCATCCATTGCAATGGTTCTTGTTTGATCCACACTCTACAAGTGTTGGTGCACAACTGTTTCATCCAAATCGTGGCAAAGAGTGAAGAATTTGGACTGTCCTCATAGTGATCTTCCATGGCAAATTGAAGAATCTTTGAGCTGGAGCTGTTTTGAGCTAAACTACTTGTTGCAATCACTTTCCACATCATTGAACCGCTTCTGTTTTGGTGTTTTGGACATTGAAGAGCACGAATTCACAAACTGCCATCTCCATAAGGTCAGATTTCGATCTCTTTAATTGCTCCAATTATCATATGGTTCTTGTAGATCTTTCAACATAGAATAGCATGTTGCTCGTGGTTTTGAATTTGATTGAGTATCGAGAGAGAAATCTTGATTGGAAGTTTGATGTGCAAACCTATTTTCGATCGATCTGGTTGATATGTTGAGAGTTAGGTCTAATGCTTGTTAGTTTCATGATCCTTGTTGAACGGTGATTCCAGTGATATATGATTTGTTGCATTTGGTTGAGAAATGCTCATCTGCATTTTCTGGAATTTCGTTGGTGTTCTTGAGCAAGAACACGTCCAGAAGCGTGTTCAATCCGTGCGCCTGGTTTTGGATTTTCAAAATGTGTTTCCCGCTAGCGTAGGCCAATCACAGGCTGCCACCAAATTAATGAGAAACGCCGCGTTTTGCTGTACTGAAGCTTAATTACGCAATTGCCATTTTCATTTTAATTTCATGTTTATTTCATTTCTTTTTTCATTTTTCATTTCATTTTCATCACATAACTTCAAAAAATCATAAGTTCCTCATTTCTTGTCCAAATTTGATGAGACTTTTTGCATTATTCTCCTTGTGATGTGTAGTTTTTTATGGTGATTTTTATTATTTTTGTGCACGTGTGGAAAAATAAATTGCCTAGGGATTGTTTGGATGTGTGCCAATTTGTGTATGCCATGCCATTTCACTCATAAAATGATGATGCTTCCATAGAAATTCATGAAATTTTGCATGCCTATTCTTGACTCTTTGCTGGTGATTTTGATGTATGGTTTGCAATTTTTGGATCCCTGGTTGATGAGATATGAATTTTTGATTAGAGGTGTGACAATTTGTGTCACACCATGCTTGGTGAATTTCATGATTTTATTTGATGTGCTTAGGAACATTGGATTGAGCTAATTTTTTGCATGTTTGAGCATATGGATGTTAAGAACACATGTGAATTTTTCTGGATTTATTGATGGCATTTCCTATTTGATTGGAATTTTCTCCTCTGTTTGGTCATTTGTTGATTTTTTGTGACACTTGTTGGTATTGGCTTTGTGAAATCCTTATGGTTTATTGGATGAATGTGAAATTTGACATGTGTATTCTAGACACATTATAGGTCATTATGGTTTTGATCCCATTCATTTATCATGTTTTGTCACTGTTTTATGATTGATGGAAGTTGATGTTTGTTTTGATGCCTTGTGTTGGCTTGCTTGAATTTGTCTGGACTTTTTGATTTTCATTGACCTACTTCCCTTAATCCAAATGAGCTGAAATTTGATATGCTATTCATTGAATGTGTTCTGTTTGGACTTGAATTTTTGTGGAATTTATTGAAATGTTTTGATGTTGATTTGATTGAGATCATTTTGTTTGGTCTTTTGAGGTTCCAATTTGCATGTTTGATGCCTTTTCTTTCATGAAATGATAATGATGAATGATATGAGCATGGGACCAATTGGAGTTGTTTCTAAATTGTTTGATTGTGATTTTGGATAATTTTCACTTGCTGTTTTGGATTTTTCATCTCCTTTTGACCCTAGGCTTGTCCTAGTGGTCTTGTTTCTCATATTTGAGTTTGGCTTTTCAGGTTGAGATGCAAATGCCTTAAGGAGATTGCTTCAAGTTAATTGAGTTTGATTTGGTCAATTGTTGTGGACTAACTTGTTTTGTTTTGTAGGATGCTTGGCTCACTTGAGTTGATTGTGCATTGCACATTGCATTGTTTGATTGTACAGATTAACTATTGACTTGTGCTGTTTAATGTTGGCTTTTGATTGGTATACTGATTGTATTTGATTGATTTCAGGTACATTAGTTGCTAATAGTTCCTTGAGAACTTGCTTGCTGTGCTTGGTTGTATAAACCAATTGAGGTAGACTCTCTTGTCTCCATGTAGTCTGGAAGACCTGGCCTGTTACTTGGCCAGGCAACTGTCTGAAGTCCTCCTTAAGAGGCGATGTTTGTGATTGTTTAACTTTGTCCCCAAGCAGGTAAAGACCTTGATTAAGGCAATTGGCAGAACCCAAGGGATGTGCAATCCATCCCCTGCTATTCTTGTTGAGTCGTCCCTCTGCTCACACCACTGTGTTGATGCATTGGGACATTAACCCAAGATCTTGTACAGTTGTACAGTTGAGTCAGAGTCATGAGTGTAGAAGGGTTCCTCCTTTCTGAACCCACACTCCTTTGTCTGAAGCTCTCCCTGGCCAGGGATAAGAGCTGTGAAGTCTAATCTTCACTCTCCTTTCATCAGCTTCACCCTGACTCTCAATGTCAGGGTTAAGAGCTAACACCACCCTTGTACAGATGACTTGCTTTGGCAGTCTGACCCTTTGTTTGAGCCCACTTTGACTGGATATAGTGTGTGCTATTTGAAATGTTTGCTTTGCTTTGTTTATGCTTGCATGCTTTGCTTTTTCCTGGTTAGGATTAGCTTGCTGTTGTGCGAGTAGATAGTGAACCTTAACATAGGGCAATGATGCATGATAACATCTAGGCTCGAGTCCAGCTCCCTAGTAGTGTGTCTCCCTTTGTATCTGGTTAGTCTTTCTTCCCGTTCGGGGGAACTACGTCGCCCTGATCCTCATACCAGATGAGGTACGTAGGCAGGAGACCGTGCGAGGTCTCTCTGGGCACTTTGTTTTCTTTTTGTGTGTGTGCTTGACAGTTATAGGCTCGAGTTCCCGACTCCCTATTAACTTGGTTGGTTGTTGTGTGCTTGGAAGCTGATATAAGTCCAGTGATTGGCATTCGGGTTCCAGTGTGGGTTTGTTTGGTTCGGAAGCCGATGTAAGTCCAGCGATTGGCGTTCGGGTTCCATGTTTGCCGGTGTTTGTGTGTGTCTTGTTTGGCGTGCGTGAGCCGAACTACGGCAGCTCTGATTCTCGTTCCAGACGAGATACGTAGGCATAGGACGCGATGTCCTAGCGAGCCCTCTTCCTCTTACCCCACCTGTGTTGTTTTCGGTGTGTGTGTGTGTGATGTGTTTGTTTTAGCAACCTTTTTCTGTCTTTGAGCATGGATCTCGTCGAGTACGACGGACGTGAGGGGTGCTAATACCTTCCCCTTGCGTAACCGACTCCCGATCCCATCTCTTTGGTCGCGAGACCATGCTTTTTCCAGGTTTACTTCGAGCGTTTCCTTTCCCTCTTTTGGGATAAATAACGCACGGTGGCGGCTCTGTTTGTTTTTGTTTTAGCCCGCCGGTTGTTTTTCGCGGATGCGACAGCTGGCGACTCTGCTGGGGAGATACAGATGTTGACCTGTGCTGGTCCATCTTCCCTAAGCGAGTCTCTCCTAGCGTTCTAGGATAGTTTAGGTTGCTTGTGCTGCTATTTATTGCATTTATTATTCTGATTGTGTATATATTTGCATAAATATTTGCATGCATCATACTATCATGTTGCCGTCCTCTGTGCAGGTGGTTCCGTTGTTTTGGGGTGGGTGTTCTGAGTGGGGCTAAAACCCAGGCCCGAGTATACACCTAGGATTAGTGTGGTCTCACGTTCCTCACATGTCGGTTGGGCATGCTGTTGCGACGTGACATACCACAAGCCGGACGAGGTTCATCTGAGAGTGCTCTTCCTCAGTGGGGTTTTCCACTTTGGTTGGGTTACCTCTTTTGGGCTATTGACTCTGGTGACCGATCATTTCCCGGATCTTTGGTTTAGACGATCTTAAGGGAGCTACAATGGCACACCCGAAAGGGCAAACCCATTGAGTATCTCTGCCCGATTGTCGAGACTATTATCCGCCTTAGGATGACCTGATTAGAATTTACCGGTGAGGGGAGGGTGATTCTTACAGATGCATGTCCTGATGGTGACTTTGATGGTGACTATTGGTTCCGTTGATCAGAGTCCTATTTATAAGTCGGATTTATGGCCATTTATTTCTGAGACGCCGGAGTGCTGTCCGTGTAATTTATCAGTGGGGATCCGTTTATTTCGGGATTCCCCGGGCCGATTCAGAGATGGTTATGGTGATCTGCTCAGAGATTGTTTAATGATGATGGTGATGTATCTTCCGTTTATTTCGGAACCCTTGAGTTGGATTTGTGGTTACATATTCCCTCAGATGGTTGTGATCAGTTCAGAGATCAGGGTCTCAGAGCAACAGATGATCAGATGACTTGGAGGATGGCAATGCATTGCATTCATTCATCAGCATCATCACACTTTGCATTTACCTGCATCTAACTCATGTTTATCCATATGCAGGGACATTTTTGATCGAGATCCTGGTTGAGAGACTTCTTGCTCAGATATGAGGAGACCTGGTTTGAAGGACGGTGTTGCCTATAGCTTCTTTGACCCAGAGATCGGTGTGCTGAAGGATATGATAGCTTTGATTACACCCGACCATGTAGGGATGTTTCGAGGGGCATACGGTGGTATTCTGAAGATGGTTTTCAGACTCACTGACAGAGATAGGAGCGCCATTCATACTCTTCTCCAGTTCTATGATCCCTGTTTGAGGTGTTTTGTCTTCCCAGATTACTTACTCGGGCCTTTGATGGAGGACTATGCTGGAATCTTGGGCATTCAGATCAGGAATCAGGTTCCTTTCTATGCTACTAAGGAAGAGCCTGATATTGGTGGGATTTCCCGTGCTCTTTATTTGAGTCCGGAGATGGTTAAGGGGAGTCTGAAAGAGAAGGGGAAGTTGCCTGGTTTTCATCTGAGTTTCCTAGAAGCTAAGGCCAAGGAGAATGCTGAGTTGGGTAATTGGAACACGGTCTGTGTTTTGATTGCTGTGGGCATTTATGGGATCATCCTGTTTCCTAATCAGAAGAGCTTCGTGGACATTAATGCCATCCGCTTGTTTGTTCAGAGGAATCCTATCCCTACCTTGATCGGAGATGTCTATTACTCGGTCCATAATCGGAACGAGAAGAGGCGTGGGGGATTGATTCGATGTTGCACTCAGTTGCTATACAAGTGGTTTATGGGATATTTGCCGTCCAAGGGTGCTTTTGTTCTTCTTGGCCAAAATGTTAATTGGGCAACCAAGCTGATGGGTTTGAGGGCCAAAGACATAGCTTGGACTCACAGTAGTGGGGTCGGACAAGATTTCATCTGCAGTTGTGGGGGTTTTCCCAACGTGCCGCTTATAGGAGTTCAGGGTTGCATTAATTATAACCCGACACTTCTTAAGAGACAAATGGGATTCGCTATGGAGCTTCCTCCGTTCAAGAGTGAGGTTCAGGAGACTTTGTACTTCCCAGTTGAGGGCAGTCAGGCCAGGTTGAAGCAAGTATCTGAGGCATGGCGCAGCATTCAAAGGAAAGGCAAGTTTTCTTGGGGTAGAGCCAATAACAGGTCTTTTCCTCCGTTTGATGACTGGCTCAGTAAGAGAGTGGAACTCACTTGTCTACCGTTTCCTATGGTTGATCCTTGGTATCCGTTGATTGAGGAATCTCCTTCTTCTGTTAGTATGGAAGAGTTCCTGGAAATGAAGCGGGAGAGAGATCAGTTGCTTGTGGAGAAAACGGAATTGGAGATGAGTGTTGCTCGGGTTCAGATGGCTAATCAGGAGATCAAAGTGAAGATGGAAGATCAAGACAAGCGACATGCCCTGAAAGCAAAACGCTTTGAGATGGATACCGCCTACTATGGAAGATCAGCCAAGCCTTAGCGTCGTCAACAAAGGGGCACGACATCACGAAGGAGAAGCTAGCCAGGACTTCGAGGGTCATTGAGGATCAGAAGAGGAGGCAAATTCTCGTGAGAGATCAGAGGGACGACAGAGTCCGAGTTCTCATTGCTGAGTGGGAAGCCAAGCTGAAGACCAAGGAATCAGAGAATGTGAAGATCATCGCCGAGAGGGATCATTACATGGCTGAGAGGGATCATTACTTCAGGCAGATGAAGATTCACCAGAAAGAGGTGGGGAGATTACAGCAGGAGAATACAGAGCTCAGGTTCGCCGCAGAGTTTGCAAAGATGGTTGATGAAATAGGGCCTTCTGTGGGGCCCTCATCAGGCTAGCCTGTCTTATTTGTGTGGATTACCGTCAGGCATGTTGACGGAATTCATTTGCTTGTATTTCTTTCCCGATTCTGGAGATTTGTATCAGTTGTGATGTATGACTATGACACTCTTTGTGCATTTTGCTATGTGATGGTTATTTTCATTCAGTGATTGATCTTCAAGCTTTATTTGCTTTCCTGTATGCACTCACACGGCACATACATGGTTGGGGGTATTTTGCTAAATCATATATCTCTGATCTGTATGATGAAATCAGATGCTGAATGTCAGAATATTGCTGTCGGATTATTATTTGTCTCGATGAAGCCAGGATCAAGAGATAAAGTGTTCCTCATGTGGATAAACACTGCATTCATGCATAAACCATAATAACTTGTCTTCTGTTTTGCAGGTGTCAGTTTCTAACCTGTTTGACTGACACAGGAATGATGAATCCGCCCAACACAGACATTCTCGAGCTGAAAGAGAAGATGGGAGAGCTGATCAATGTCATGCAAGAGTTCGCCTTGGGGCAGAAAGTCATTGCTGAGAAGGTGGGGAGGATTGAAGACTGGTTGAAGAAGGGGAAAATACCAGGAAATGCTTCGTCGTCTGGAACGAAGAAATCCTTTGGTGATGGTCAGCATAAGAAGGAGGATGGCGCGTGTGTTGTGAATGTCCATGCCCAGAGAGGACACGGTAGGGGTCATTACTACCAGCATACTGCTGCGGTAATGATTCATATTGGTAATCAGTCGGTACAACAGCAGCATCAATTCCCTCAACAGAGAGCACAGAGAGCTGGGAACCAAGTGAGAGGAAAGGGGGTTGATCGTCATTTTGATAGGCTACCCATGACGTATGCTCTTCTGTTCAAGAAGTTGATGGATCTCGGAATGGTACAATTGAGGACATTAGCTCCATTGAGATCTGATCAGAGGCCACCTAATTATGATGAGAACGCCAAGTGTGAATTCCATTCTAGTGCGTCTGGGCATAACATTGAGGGTTGTAGAGACTTTAAGCATACTGTCCAAGACCTGGTGGATTCCAAGGCCCTCAATTTTACACTGTCATTGAATGTTAATGCCGATCCCGTGCCGGTGCAGGGTCAGGTGATGGTGGGTGTAATCGCTGAAAATTCAGATCGCGTCTGTACGGTGGGGGAAGAGACTGACAGTGACTGTGAGCTGGAGTCGTGGATAAAAGCGTGCGTACCAGGGAGCTGGAAGGCCTGAAAGATCATCACTGTCACTCTATTGGAAGAGTAATAATTCCTGTTTTCAGTTTTATTTGCATGAAAGCCATACGTTTTGCCCGAAACGTAATGGTCCATTATAAGGGCCACCTCATGTTTCATTTTGCAACATTTCACATCATAAATAAATGGATGTTTTTCAATTAAAAGCGGTGTTCCCTTGTTTTTCATTTATTTTTGCAGTTTAAAAACAAATAAAAATGGCAATGTTTGTTTTCATTTTTTCCTTTTTTGATTTGTCTCGTGCCGATATCGAACAATAAGTCTTCGGATCTCATTGATAACAATTCGGTTACACCTCTGTATGACTTCGACAATCCGATCTATCATGCCAAAGAAGAAGGCGAAGAAGATTGTGATCTGCTGGAATTAGCCAGGTTGTTGAAACAAGAAGAGAAGGGGATTCAGCCGCATGAAGAGCGAGTTGGGATTGTTAATCCAGGCACCGCCGAGGTCAGAAAGGAAGTGAAAATTGGGAGCCGCTTCAGGGGCAAGTCGAAAGCAGAATGGTAGCCCTATGGAAAGAGCATGTGGATACCTTCGCCTGGTCTTATCAGAATACACCAGGGTCGGATACCGATGTCGTTATGCACAAGCTACCACGGAGAGAAGACTGTCCTCTAGAGAAGAAGAACGCCGGTGCTACTCATCAGAGAGCCATGGTGACTTTGTTTCATGATATGATTCATCATGAAATTGAATGCTATGTTGATGACATGATAGCAAAGTCCCAAACAGAAGAGGGGCATCTGGCAGACCGGGCCAAGCTGTTGGACCAGTTGAGACAGTTCAAACTGAGGTTGAACCAGGATAAGTGCACTTTCAGAGTGCGGGCTGGTAAGCTATTGGGGTTCGTTGTAAGAGGGGAATCGAGGGTGATCCTGCTAAAAAAAAAAAGATAATAAGAAATGCCTGAACCGAGAATGGAAAGAGAGGTTCGTGGTCTACTAGGTAGATTGAACTACATGTCATGGTTCACATCTCACCTAACAACCACGTGGGAACCCATTCAAGAAAAAAGAGCAAACGGTCAGGTGGAATAATGACTGCCAAGGGGCATTGAAAAAATAAAAGAATAGGTTGCAGGAGCCTCTGATTCTGACGTATCCCTGTAGAGGGACGACCATCAAATTTTGTACTTGACAGCCTTCGAGGGGTCTACGAGGTGTATTGGGGCAGCATGACGAGTCTTGTCTAAAAGAGCATGCAATTTACCTTAGCAAAAAGTTTACCGACTGTGAAACAATACATTCACTGTTCGAGAGAGCTTGCTGTACTTTGGCATAGGTTGCTCGCCGACTGAGACAGTGTATGCTGGTTCATACCACTTTGTGGATTTCGAGATGGATTTGATCAGGTAGATTTCTGAAAGAGCCAGCAATGACCGGACGGGTTGCGAAAGGGCCAATGATTTTGACAGAATATGATATACAATATACCTCTCAGAAGGCAATCAAGAGGAGTGTATTGTCTGATTACCTCGCTCAACAACCCATTGATGATTACCAACCGATGAAGTTTGAATTCCCTGATGAGGACATCATGTTTCTCAAATCAAAAGATTGTGAGGAACCAATCCCGGAGGAGGGGCCTGACCCTGAATCCGAATGGATTCTGATGTTTGATGGGGCCGTTAACGTGAATGGAACGGTGTTGGTGCTGTTTTGGTTACGCCGAAAGGATCCCACATTCCTTTTGCTGCCCGGCTAACATTTGAGTGCACCAACAACGTGGCTGAATATGAAGCTTGCATATTGGGGATTGAGGAGGCGATTGATTTGAGGATCAAGAACCTTGTCATATATGGAGATTCAGCTCTGGTGATAAATCAGGTTAACGGGAAATGGTATACGCATCAATCTCATTTAGTTCCATACCGGGATTATACGAGGAGGTTGTTGACATTTTTCACCAAGGTGAAGTTGCATCATGTGCCCAGAGAAGAGAATCCGTTGGCAGATGCTTTGGCTACTTTGGCTGCCTTGATTAAGGTGCAGTGGTGGGATCAGTTCCCCAGTGTTGAAGTAGGTCGTCTGGATAGACCGGCTTATGTGTTTGTTGTTGATACAACTCCTGATGATGAGAAGCCGTGGTATTACGATATTAAGCGCTATCTAGAGACTCAAGAGTATCCTGAGGGAGCATCCAAGAAGGACCGAAAGACTCTGCGGAGGTTGGCCATGGTGTTTTACCTGAATAAAGATGGGGTTTTGTATAAGCGGAATTTTGATTGGGTCTTGCTCCGATGTGTCAATGATAGAGAAGCAAACCAATTGATGAAAGAGGTTCATGAAGGATCGTTCGGTACCCATGCCAGTGGGAATGCAATGGTGAAAAAGCTACTGAGGGCAGGTTATTATTGGATGACCATGGAGGCCCAATGTTTTAATTTCGTGCGGAAGTGTCATAAATGCCAGATTTATGCTGACAAGGTGCACGTGCCTCCAAATCCGTTGAGTTTGATGTCGTCTCCATGGCCGTTTGCTATGTGGGGCATTGATATGATTGGGAAGATTGAGCCTACAACTTCGAATGGGCACAGGTTCATATTAGTGGCTATTGATTACTTCATCAAGTGGGTGGAAGCAGCCTCTTATACGAATGTGACGAAGCAGGTCGTTGCCAGATTTCTCAAGAGAGACATCATTTGCAGATATGGGGTTCCCGAGAGAATCATTACTGATAATGGTTCTAATTTGAATAACAAGATGATGGCAGAGCTGTGCCGGGAATTCAAAATTGAGCATCACAATTCTTCTCCCTATCGTCCGAAGATGAATGGGGCGGTTGAGGCAGCCAATAAGAATATAAAGAAGATTGTGCAGAAAATGGTGGTAACCTATAAAGACTGGCATGAGATGTTGCCGTTTGCATTGCATGGGTATCGAACGTCGGTGCGTACATCTACTGGGGCAACGCCTTTCTCATTGGTCTATGGAATGGAGGTTGTACTACCAATTGAGGTTCAAATTCCCTCGTTGAGAGTCCTGATGGACGTAAAATTGCAAGAGGCTGAATGGGTAAGGACCCGGTACGAAGAGTTGAGCCTGATTGAGGAAAAGAGGCTGGCAGCCATCTGTCATGGGCAGTTGTACCAGCAGCGGATGAAGCGTGCTTTTGATAGAAAGGTACGACCTCGGGTATATCACGTAGGTGATATGGTGCTGAAAAGGATCCTTCCTCCTCAAAACGATCGAAGGGGCAAATGGACACCCAATTATGAAGGTCCATTCGTGGTCAAGAAGGTTTTCTCTGGCGGAGCCTTGTTGTTAACGACCATGGATGGCGAGGATTTTCCATCCCCTGTGAATGCGGACGCAGTTAAAAAATACTTCGTATAAATAGACCCGCTGGACGAAAAGAATAAAATAGTCCAGGCAAAAATGGGCATCCCGGCGAACCAAAAAAAACAGAAAGAAAGGTTCGGGCAAAAATTAGGGATAAAATGAAAAAATGTAAACCCGGCAAGTCGAAAACCTGAAAAGGCGACTTGGGCAAAAAAGGGTATCCCGGTGGACTGAAAACCCGAAAGGGCGGTCCAGGCAAAAAGAGGGATTGAAACGAACAACTGCGTCTGGCATGATCGTTTGTGCTTTGGTTAAGGCATCATGGATAATACCCGGTAGGGATCAATCAGAATCGTCGTGTTCAGAAGGCAAAAAGCACGGAAAGTCTGAGGACATATGGGGTGTAACCGAGTTGGAACTCGATGAGATCACGGGTTTCACATTGCCATTAGGATAGATTTTTCCTTTTGTGCGCAATTACCTCTTTTCAGGAATTGCTTCCTTTGTATTGCTCGGTTTTGAGCCACACACTTTTTCAATCAATAAAATGCATATTCAGTCAAATAATTTTGATTTTGTTTTTCATTACCGCTTTGATTGCAAAAACATCCAATTATTTTGATAAAGAATCTTTGCATTTTAAGACATACATGTCCCTTCCAATGCATGTTTATAAGATTGAAAACTTGAAATCTTATTCGGAAGGTTGAGTGACCCAAGTGTTGAAATCTTGACACGCCTGGGGCACGGTTTTATCTAACGATCTGTTTTGCAGGTACTGTTAGATCTCTTCACTCACTTGCAAGTTGTGATGTGGAAGCTATTGATAAAACAAATCCCCATGGAGTCCGATCAGGGACGAATGAATAGGAGAGCGGTGAAATGACGGTGATGGACGTACGACGACCCTTGAAATTAATCAAGAAGACTCTTCAAAGTCGGAAGATTGAAAAGTCTGTATAAATCCTAGGAGTTCGCTCTCCGTCGAGTGCGGAGCAGCTGGGAATACAAGATGATGGAGCAGAAAAGGTCCAGATGAGTCTGGGAATTCTCAAAATTGGAAAGCTGACATGGGAGTGGGATATGAATGCCATGGTTCGACGAGTCGACGGGTGTTCAGTACCGGACTGTCCTCCTCCCCAAGCAGAGTCGGAATGACTAATTCCCCAGCAGATTCAAGGTCTGTGGATTCCCTAGCAGGGTCAGGATGGTTATTCCCAGCAGGTTTTAGATCGATACTTCCCCAGTCGCCAGGTCTGAAGGTTGCTATTTCCCAGCGGAGGTATCTGTGAGTGGTGGTTCCCCAAACAGAGTCTGGAGTGTTGCATCCCCAGCAAGTCGAGGACCGTTGTATCCCCACAGAGAGCGTTGGTGGTTCTTTCCCCAGCAATTCCCCAAGCGGATTGGGTGCAAAGGAGGTTTTTCCTCAGCAAGGGTTGCCTTTTTTCCAGCAGCAGCGCTATTCCCCAGCAGGGTGGAGATCGGAGTATTGGCGAGATCCTCAGCAGAGTGTCTCAGGCTCCCCAGAAGAGTCCCTTGAGGGGGATGCTTTTTATACATTCATCATGAAAAATAAGCATGGCATATTGCATAATAAATCGCGTAGCATTTTCATGATTATGGAGCATTGCGCTGAAAAAGTCAATCATGCATCATACTGCAAGCATAAGCTAGTCTCAGACCGTGGTTATTGTTTGAGAGGTGGTTCGCCCAAAGGTGAAGATGCTACTCCGAGGAGTTTGGTACTGTATCAACAAAAATCCCCAGTAGTGCGATACTGGAGGGAACTTTTCCGTCGGACAGAAAATCGGAAAATGTTACGCGATCAGCGCGACTCAAGCCATGGTTACCGTTTGAGATTTGGTTTTGCGGGAGGGTGAAGGTGTTACTCTGAGGAGTTTAGCATCATGATTTTGAATCCAAGTTTCTGTCGAGCAGAGATGGGAATGTTAATCAAGAAATTTTCGGGGTCAAAAAAAGAAAAAAAACAAGAGAGAATAATCCCCAGCTAAACGCGAAGTGTTCGTTGGCTAGGGTTGAAGAAAGAATAGCCAGTTTGTGGTTTGTTATCCCCAGCATGGATCGTTGGCATACGTGTCGTCTCATGTATCACTGTTCCTTTCTGCCGATGCTGACAGGCATGAAGAGTTTTCCGGTATCCAGACCGATGTGGCGTTCAGGCCAGTTTCCGATCGCCAGATCGAAGAAGTTTCCGATGATCAGGTCGAAGTACTTGTGGCATCCAGGCCAGTTTTCCGGTGTTCAGACCGAGGCGGTATCCAGACCGATGTGGCGTTCAGGCCAGTTTCCGATTTCCAGATCGAAGAAGTTTCCGACGATCAGGTTGAAGTACTTATGGTATCCAAACCAGTTTTCCGGTGTTCAGACCGAGGCGGTATCCAGACCGAGGTGGCGTTCAGGCCAGTTTACGATTTTCAGATCGAAGAAGCTTCCGACAATTAGATCGATGCAGCTTGTGGCAGTCAGGCCAGTTTTCCGGTATCCAGACCGAAGTGGTGTTCAGACCAGTTTTCCGGTATCCGGACCGAAGCGGTATCCAGACCGAAGCGGTATTCAGACCAAAGTGGCGTTCAGGCTAATCTCCCGGTATTCAGACCGACATCAATTACTCTCATATTGTGAGGCTCAGTATGCAGACTGACGAGCGGCGTTCAGGCCATGGCTATCTTTGTGTTACCATTTATCCAGATATATTCCTGTTTCGGTATTCAAGCTGACTTTCTCCGTACCAGACGGATTCTTGTTCAGAAGTTTGTTCTTTGCCGATTCTGACAGGCATTGTTAATTATTTTCCCATCAGAGTGCAAATTGTTCGTCTGTTCTTGGTATTCAATCACTCTTCATCCTGATCATCTGAAAGCCGAGGCTATTCATATCGACAGGTTCACAGTGGATTGAATAGGGGCAGCTGTAACACCTCAAAATTTGCCCTCCTCTCTTGGGACTAGCTTAGCATGTTGCATATCATTTTTTAGGTCATTAGGCATTTGCATATTGCATATCATGTGGAAACATTGTGCAAGTCATCCTCCTAAGTCTTGATCAGAGGATGAAGAGGTTGAGACGCAAGCTGAGGGTTTCATTGATTGAATTGATCACTAGCCATCTGAGGGTGTGTGATTCAAATTAGGGTTTCATGGTTCCTCAAGGGGGTTGGTCTTCATCTTGGTTGAAATGATACATCATCATCATCATCATCATGGTTTCATCATCTCCAAGAGATTGATCAGATACCTTGAGATTAGGGTTTTGACCACTGGTCAACCCTAATCATCTGCATTGGGCCAATCAGGGCTTGTCAAGGAGATGGGGTCTACAGTGAATATGGGGATCATTTCATGATTATATTGAGCTCATGGAAGCTAGGGTTTCATCATTGAGCCATTTCATCAGAAGTTTGAGGCTCAACTTGATCAGTGCATAGCCAAATTCATCTATCAGTCAGAAAAGTCAACTGTGGTCAACTGTGCCTGAAATGGTGGATTTGGAGGTGGGAAAGAGTTGGATACACTTCATTCATGTCTAAACAAGTTTCATTTGACATTTCAAACATCAAGAATGAAGAAAATAAAGTCAGGAGGAAACTTTCCAAAAATAGAAAGTGACCTATAATTGAAAGTTTCCAAAAATGGAAAGTTTTTCATCTCAAAAATACATGTCCAAAAATGCTTCAAATGAAATTTTGTCCAACATGAAAGTTGTAGATCTTGCTCTCACCTTTCCAAAAAGTCCAAGAACACTCATTTCTCATGTGTGGTTGGTAAGTTATGGTCCAATCATTTTCAGAAAATGCCTAAATTCAAAGTGGCATAACTTTCACATGGAATGGCCAAATTGAGTGATCTTTATTTGAGCAAACCATATTTTACATGTACTTTCATAATGCATCATCACATTTCATCAAAATTCATCACATAAAAAGTCCATTTTTCAAGTGGATTAATTTGCATTTTTGGCATGAAAAGGTGATTTTGAGAATTACATGGATTTTGCATACAAAGCTCATTCTAGCACATTCCAAATACCATTTAGAACTTGTTTGCGTTGCCATTCTACTGTTACATTGGCTGGTTTGGAAAAGGCTATTTTGGTTATTTCAATTGAAAATGCATTTCACTAATTCATTTTGATTTTGCTAATTGTGATTAAGAAATGGATTAGGAGATGGTATAAAGTGTTAATTGTAACAGAATTGATAATCACACTTCACATTTTCAGATCTAACAAACTTTCCCTCAAATTCTCTCCAAATTCTCCAAAAAATTTCACACTTTTTTCATCATTTCACACTGAATTCTTCATCCATTGCAATGGTTCTTGTTTGATCCACACTCTACAAGTGTTGGTGCACAACTGTTTCATCCAAATCGTGGCAAAGGAGTGAAGAATTTGGACTGTCCTCATAGTGATCTTCCATGGCAAATTGAAGAATCTTTGAGCTGGAGCTGTTTTGAGCTAAACTACTTGTTGCAATCACTTTCCACATCATTGAACCGCTTCTATTTTGGTGTTTTGGACATTGAAGAGCACGAATTCACGAACTGCCATCTCCATAAGGTCAGATTTTGATCTCTTTAATTGCTCCAATTATCATATGGTTCTTGTAGATCTTTCAACATAGAATAACATGTTGCTCGTGGTTTTGAATTTGATTGAGTATCGAGAGAGAAATCTTGATTGGAAGTTTGATGTGCAAACCTATTTTCGATCGATCTGGTTGATATGTTGAGAGTTAGGTCTAATGCTTGTTAGTTTCATGATCCTTGTTGAACGGTGATTCCAGTGATATATGATTTGTTGCATTTGGTTGAGAAATGCTCATCTGCATTTTCTGGAATTTCGTTGGTGTTCTTGAGCAAGAACACGTCCAAAAGCGTGTTCAATCCGTGCGCCTGGTTTTGGATTTTCAAAATGTGTTTCCCGCTAGCGTAGGCCAATCACAAGCTGCCACCAAATTAATGAGAAACGCCGCGTTTTGCTGTACTGAAGCTTAATTACGCAATTGCCATTTTCATTTTAATTTCATGTTTATTTCATTTCTTTTTTCATTTTTCATTTCATTTTCATCACATATCTTCAAAAAACCATAAGTTCCTCATTTCTTGTCCAAATTTGATGAGACTTTTTGCATTATTCTCCTTGTGATGTGTAGTTTTTTATGGTGATTTTTATTATTTTTGTGCACGTGTGGAAAAATAAATTGCCTAGGGATTGTTTGGATGTGTGCCAATTTGTGTATGCCATGCCATTTCACTCATAAAATGATGATGCTTCCATAGAAATTCATGAAATTTTGCATGCCTATTCTTGACTCTTTGTTGGTGATTTTGATGTATGGTTTGCAATTTTGGATCCCTGGTTGATGAGATATGAATTTTTGATTAGAGGTGTGACAATTTGTGTCACACCATGCTTGGTGAATTTCATGATTTTATTTGATGTGCTTAGGAACATTGGATTGAGCTAATTTTTTGCATGTTTGAGCATATAGATGTTAAGAACACATGTGAATTTTTCTGGATTTATTGATGGCATTTCCTATTTGATTGGAATTTTCTCCTCTGTTTGGTCATTTGTTGATTTTTTGTGACACTTGTTGGTATTGGCTTTGTGAAATCCTTATGGTTTATTGGATGAATGTGAAATTTGACATGTGTATTCTAGACACATTATAGGTCATTGTGGTTTTGATCCCATTCATTTATCATGTTTTGTCACTGTTTTATGATTGATGGAAGTTGATGTTTGTTTTGATGCCTTGTGTTGGCTTGCTTGAATTTGTCTGGACTTTTTGATTTTCATTGAATGTGTTCTGTTTGGACTTGAATTTTTGTGGAATTTATTGAAATGTTTTGATGTTGATTTGATTGAGATCATTCTGTTTGGTCTTTTGAGGTTCCAATTTGCATGTTTGATGCCTTTTCTTTCATGAAATGATAATGATGAATGATATGAGCATGGGACCAATTGGAGTTGTTTCTAAATTGTTTGATTGTGATTTTGGATAATTTTCACTTGCTGTTTTGGATTTTTCATCTCCTTTTGACCCTAGGCTTGTCCTATTGGTCTTGTTTCTCATATTTGAGTTTGGCTTTTCAGGTTGAGATGCAAATGCCTTAAGGAGATTGCTTCAAGTTAATTGAGTTTGATTTGGTCAATTGTTGTGGACTAACTTGTTTTGTTTTGTAGGATGCTTGGCTCACTTGAGTTGATTGTGCATTGCACATTGCATTGTTTGATTGTACAGATTAACTATTGACTTGTGCTGTTTAATGTTGGCTTTTGATTGGTATACTGATTGTATTTGATTGATTTCAGGTACATTAGTTGCTAATAGTTCCTTGAGAACTTACTTGCTGTGCTTGGTTGTATAAACCAATTGAGGTAGACTCTCTTGTCTCCATGTAGTCTGGAAGACCTGGCCTGTTACTTGGCCAGGCAACTGTCTGAAGTCCTCCTTAAGAGGCGATGTTTGTGATTGTTTAACTTTGTCCCCAAGCAGGTAAAGACCTTGATTAAGGCAATTGGCAGAACCCAAGGGATGTGCAATCCATCCCCTGCTATTCTTGTTGAGTCGTCCCTCTGCTCACACCACTGTGTTGATGCATTGGGACATTAACCCAAGATCTTGTACAGTTGTACAGTTGAGTCAGAGTCATGAGTGTAGAAGGGTTCCTCCTTTCTAAACCCACACTCCTTTGTCTGAAGCTCTCCCTGGCTAGGGATAAGAGCTGTGAAGTCTAATCTTCACTCTCCTTTCATCAGCTTCACCCTGACTCTCAATGTCAGGGTTAAGAGCTAACACCACCCTTGTACAGATGACTTGCTTTGGCAGACTGACCCTTTGTTTGAGCCCACTTTGACTGGATATAGTGTGTGCTATTTGAAATGTTTGCTTTGCTTTGTTTATGCTTGCACGCTTTGCTTTTTCCTGGTTAGGATTACCTTGCTGTTGTGCGAGTAGATAGTGAACCTTAACATAGGGCAATGATGCATGATAACATCTAGGCTCGAGTCCAGCTCCCTAGTAGTGTGTCTCCCTTTGTATCTGGTTAGTCTTTCTTCCCGTTCGGGGGAACTACGTCGCCCTGATCCTCATACCAGATGAGGTACGTAGGCAGGAGACCGTGCGAGGTCTCTCCGGGCACTTTGTTTTCTTTTTGTGTGTGTGCTTGACAGTTATAGGCTCGAGTTCCCGACTCCCTATTAACTTGGTTGGTTGTTGTGTGCTTGGAAGCTGATATAAGTCCAGTGATTGGCATTCGGGTTCCAGTGTGGGTTTGTTTGGTTCGGAAGCCGATGTAAGTCCAGCGATTGGCGTTCGGGTTCCATGTTTGCCGGTGTTTGTGTGTGTCTTGTTTGGCGTGCGTGAGCCGAACTACGGCAGCTCTGATTCTCGTTCCAGACGAGATACGTAGGCATAGGACGCGATGTCCTAGCGAGCCCTCTTCCTCTTACCCCACCTGTGTTGTTTTCGGTGTGTGTGTGTGTGATGTGTTTGTTTTAGCAACCTTTTTCTGTCTTTGAGCGTGGATCCCGTCGAGTACGACAGACGTGAGGGGTGCTAATACCTCCCCCTTGCGTAACCGACTCCCGATCCCATCTCTTTGGTCGCGAGACCATGCTTTTTCCAGGTTTACTTCGAGCGTTTCCTTTCCCTCTTTTGGGATAAATAACGCACGGTGGCGGCTCTGTTTGTTTTTGTTTTAGCCCGCCGGTTGTTTTTCGCGGATGCGACACATCCCCTTCTCTCCTTTTCTGTCCCTGAATGAACGGCTTCTTCACTCCTGATGAGGATCCACCTCCACTCTGGCTTTTATAGGTCTTTAGGTAATTCTCCACCCTTTCTCCAGTAGAGACCACATCAGCAAAGTTGGAAGCATTGCACCCCACCAGACGCTCCAGATAAGGTCCAGGCAGCGTATTCATGAACATGTTGGCCATTACCTTTTCCAACATAGGAGGCTGAACACGGGAAGCTGTATCCCTCCAGCGTTGAGTGTATTCCCTGAAGCACTCATTGCTTTTAAGAGACAGATTCTGAAGTTGAGTTCTGTCCGGAGCCATGTCTGCATTATACTGATACTGCTTCACGAAAGCTTCTGCCAAATCCCTCCAGCAACGGATGTGGGCTCTGTCCAGCCTCATATACCATTCCAAGGATGCCCCAGCTAGGCTATCCTGGAAGAAGTACATAAGTAGCTTCTCGTCATCAGAGTATGCAACCATTTTACGGAAATAGGCTTGCACGTGAGTTTTGGGGCAAGAACTGCCATTGTATTTGTCAAATATCGGGACCTTGAATTTCGGTGGCACTCTCACACCTGGGACCAGCCCCAAGTCAGCAACATCTACTCCCAAAAGATTCTGTCCTTCCACTACTTTCAACCTCTCTTCCAATCTTCTAAACATGGGGTCCATGCCAAAGTCTTCCTGAAGCAAGGGGAACTGATCATCCTGACCATCCTGAATAGGTTGTTGATCTAGGTTGACATGCGGGATCGGGATAGGCCCCGGTCCATTGGGACCATTAGCCTCTCCAGCTGGAGGATCAGCTAACGTCTCCGGTTGAGTAATAGGAGGATCCCTCTGCACCAACAATCTAAGCTCCTGCTGTCCTTGAGCCACCCCTTGAACCAAATCCATGAACTGATTCATGCGAATCTTCATCTCGGTGAGCTCTGCTTGTAGGCTCTCCATCACTCTTTGTTGATTCCTTCGGGTACCGTATCGGTGAATGCCTGAGTCAGCTATCCTGCTAGTGGGACACCAAACAAACTGAGAACACTGTGGCGGTACCTGTTATGCAAGACATGCGGATGACTATGCAAATGCAATGACATGTTTATCAATTCCAAAAGTATTCTACCCCCTTGATTCCAGTCTCACATTTGATAAACAGTGTAAGAAGAAAACCCCGACTAGAATCAAGAAGAAGATTTAAACCCCCTTGAAAAGGATAAACATGTGTTAAGTGATGTGAATGCAAATGATGTGATGATGTGAATGCAATGTAGTGGCATGTCAATCAGGATTGCTGTATCTGCTTGAACATCTGTCAGGTTGCACTGTCTGGAGAGAAATCAAGAGCACACCAAACAAAGGTCATGGGATAGGTCACGTTATCCTTAATATCAACCACCCATTTTGGTGGATTATGGTTTACACCTTATCAACACCCGAGTTTCATTGATATTAAGGATGCCTGATCGGATCAACCATGAATCAAGGGTTTGTCGCAAGTCACGAGCATGGAGTTTAGGTTAAGAACCACCCAAAAGGAGTGTACTAAGGTTTAAACCTGCCAAACATGTTCTACAAAAGGTTCCCATAGTCATAATCCCATCTTTCGGATATTATCAGAGGAACGACTACTCGTATTCCAACAATATTCTCAAGAAGAGACTCTTATGAGTGTAGTATCGCGTAACAATCGTATCAAATCTTACACTTGAACGACTTTTGCACTACGTCCTACAAATAGGCCAATATGGGTTTGGTAAACTAAGGTCCTTGGCTTCTTAGGTCTATATTGGAACAAGTAATGTCTAACCACAACTTACTTATGTGACATTATTGATCTCAACATGACCTCCACCAAGTGAATGGGCTTGCAAGTCAACTCGCTAAGGAATAACTCCACACAAGTTGACAGGACTATGCCATTCTCCTATCTTAAGTGCACTCGAGTTCGGGTATAGAACTCATCTCACAAAGATCACCAAGCAGCCATAGCCAGCCAACAGATACAGCAATGATATGTACACAATGCAATAAGGTGAAGCAGGTAAATAAATAACTGTACAAAAGCATGAACACCCAATAAACAAACAAACTACAAAAGCTAGGAGGGACTCGCTTAGGGAAGGTGGACCAGCAAGAGGTCAACTTCTTAGCGTCCCCAGCAGAGTCGCCAGCTGGCGCAACCTGAAAAATATAGTGCGCGAAAAAAAACAACCGGCGAAAGAAAAAGACAGAAGAGTCGCCACCGTGCGTTATTCATCCCGAAGGAGGGAAAGGAAACGCTCGAAGTAAACCTGAAAAAGGAAAGGACAAGACGGGGTCTCGCAACCAAATCTTGGGTTCGGGAGTCGGTTATGCGAAGGGAAGGTATTAGCACCCCTACGCATCCATAGTACTCTACGGGATCCACTTTTGTGGTTTTCGTCTAAAGGGTGTGGGTTTACCTAATGTGTTTATTTACTAAAAAGGTTAAGAGAAATGACTCGCGCGGATGTCGCATCCACTGCATACGTATCTCATCTGAATATGAGAATCAGAGTCTTCGTAGCTCGGCTGACCTATGGGTTGGGGGTAATTGTGCTCGCTAAGACATCGCGTCTTATGCCTACGTATCTCATCTGGAATGAGAATCAGAGCAAGCCGTAGTTCGGCTAACTACGGGGTTATGGATTGGGTTTTGGACGAACAACGTCACTACGCAATCTACCGGATGCTCGACCTTTGGAGACTTACTCGCCTGTAGTAGAAGGAGTAAACGTGTGTTATGGGTTTTAGGGTTTGGGATGCTCGAGGGCAAACAGGCAGTCCTTGACGAAGGAACCGCGCTACATGTGGGGATACGAATACAAAACACAAAACATGTATCTCAAAGTAAAATGCCACCAAGGGGCTCAAACATTGCCTCATATCGAGGTCTTCAAGCTAAGAAAGCGATAAAGTACGAGAAAGGGAAAAAATTACCACACGGATAAAGATCCGAAGCTATAGCAGTTAAAGGAGCAAGAAACCCTGAAATCTCTCCAGCTGGACCGTCAAAGGAAATCAGTCAACACGAATAATCAGAATAAAACTTCAGGGGGTATCCCACAAATAAAGTGGGAAACCACACGAGTGTCTCTACAAAAGCCATATGAGCCCTCACAAAACTCGACAAAGGGTTAGACAAACAAGATGAGATCCAGGGAAAACAATGCCATGGCAACACAAAAACAGGTTAGAACAAAACAGAACAAAAAGCAGATACTGTCACGTTCGCGACTGCTTCGCCTAGCGAAGGCTTAGCGAAGCTTCGCTGCAGGCTCGCCTAGCGAAGCGGCTAGCGAAGGCCTACGGGTTTTGGATTCCTCCTTGATAACAGTTCGATCTCTATGATCTGAAACCCTGCGGTATCCATCTCATAAACGAAAATGATTAAAACATTCGAGGTATTGTTACACATATTTATACACAAACATAAACTCGTGGGCAACACCTGATGTTACCTCATACATTCATAATATTCAAATTGAGGCGTAAAGTAGTAGGAACAAAGGCATACCTGATGAGAGAGATCGATCGAACGGCGTGGCTGGATTTGTAAAGCTCTGTGAGGCGGAGGCAAAAGAGCGTGTGAATCGGAGTGAACTTCTCAGAGCTGCCTGAAGGTTGCTGCAGAGTAATTCCTAGGTCTCCTCCTCTCAAGATCTTTCTCCCGTGGTTCTCCCAGTGTAACTCCTCTACTGAAACTTCAGTATTTATAGACTGATTTCGTGGGTAATGGGCTTGGAATGAGGTCAACTGAGGCCCAAAGCTTCCTGATTTTTTCTGAAATGCGCGCCCTTCGCCTAGCGAGCATGACAGCTCAGCAGCAGATTCTTGCTTCTTCAAGTCTGGCAATTTTCACGGTGAATAGGCCCCAATTAGACCTGTTGGTAGTACCTCAAGTCTATTCCTTACGTTGACTGGCCGTCTAAGTAGAACCCACAAAGTGTCCTGGATGATGTTCGAGCTTCTTGGAGCTAATTCTGATTGACGCGATGCAATATGGCATGAAATGCTAAATGACCTAAAAACTGAATGCATGAATGAGGAGGGCAAATTTTGGGGTGTTACACGAAGGTCTGGTTCGTTCGGAGAATCCATACTTATAATGAAGCTGCGGGGAATGTTGTTGCACCTAGGGTTGGATTTGGTTTGGGTTCGGAGTTGCGGCGCGCAGGGGTTTCGTTAAAGTTGTAAAGGTCGGTGAGAAGGGGAATGCGGCGGAATTGTGGTTGAAGAGGGAGAGATGATGAGTGGAGAGGTTGGTTGGTTGGTTTTGGTTTCGGATGATCGGGAATTTGCGGATATGTTGAGGAAGGTTAGGGAAGTGAATTTGAAGACTGTTGTTGTTGGAGATTATTGGGATAGGGATTTGGGGAAGAATGCTGATTTGTGGCTTCCTTGGAATGTTGTTGAGAATGGAAAGCTTGAGGGAATGGGTTTAATGGGAAAAACAAAGGGTTTGGATGATGAACTGGAAGGAGATCAGGATTTGGACTATAGTGAATATGTAACAGAGGAAGAACTGTATGAAAGGTTTTAAATAATTGTCTGCATCGTGTTCTCTTTAAGACTCTCACGATTTTGGTCAGTAATGTGTTCTCTTTGAAGCTCTTGCGATTTTGGTCTGTACGAATTGTAAATATGTAGATGCACTATTTTCTTGTTTGAATGACTTATAAGTTTTTAGATTTGTGTCTTAATAGTTTTTTTTACATATCTTATATCTTATACCTGTTGCTATAGATTTGTGTATTAAGGGTTCATGTATTGGTTACATTGTTGAAGCTTATGAGAAACAAATTGATCTTGTTTGAATATGACAATCACTAAGTTTGTTGAATTGAAGATGGACAATGAGAGTAGATTTAAGGGGAAGAAGTCAAGACCAAAGTTTGTCTCAGTCTTCGAATTCCATTGAGTGCCAAAACATTGTTGGTGTTGATTCCGAAAAGAGAAAGACATCGATGGTGATGACTCTGGTATAAAAAGATTTAAGCCGGGAACTTTTATTCGATTGGGCTACTGATTTATTTAGAAATTTTCACAACATTTTTCTACCCCGCTAACAATACTATTCTTCGTTACAAACCTTATTATAAGGAGCATGTTGCTTTTAAATAAGGGTAATGCTAATCAGGACTCTCTTGGCCCAAGTTATATATATATATATATATATATATATATATATATATAATATATATATATATATATATTATATTATATATATATATTATATCTATATATTATATATATATATATATAATACTATTCTTCGTTACAACCTTATTATAAGGAGCATGTTGCTTTTAAATAAGGGTAATGCTAATCAGGACTCTCTTGGCCCAAGTTATATATATATATATATATATATAATATATATCTATATATATATATATATATATATATATATATATATATATTATAAGTAATCGGTGATCGTAAGTATTATATATATCTATATATATATATATATATATATATATATCTATATATATATTATATATTATATATATATAATATATAAAATTAAAAATTTTATTAATTTTTCAATACAAAATTTTATAAATGAATTTCTTATTTGTGTCCGATAAGGTAGGAGCAAAAGTGGTTTGAAAATCTTAATACATGACAAAAAAGAATACATCATATTCGACTACTACAAATAGTTGTTAAACTTTGTTAGTTAGGATACTTGATTGATATCAAATGAATATCGTTGATAATTGGTATGAAAATCAAATGGTTTGATTTTACAAAATATTTTAGTTTATGCTTCATAGTACATTTTCCATATTCGAAAAACTATACAATTTAAATATTTCTTCATGCTGTTGTAGGATGGAAAAAGATGTTATGAACTTTAGTATTGTTTCAATGATGATGTTCAATGTTTTACAGTTTAATTTAAGAGATACTATTGGATAAGTTGACATGTTATCTTTTGAGTTTTTATAATATCTACGTACTATTATATTTTTATTTATGTTACTTTTCTTTTTATAAATGAATCACAATTGTAAGATTATATTAGTGTATGTTTGTAGTTCTCTATGTATTAACGGTCTTAAAATATAAATCAAAGTTCGGGTTTGTTACAAGTATGTATAAAACGGTGTGCAAATAACCACTCCCTAGAAAATTCCATACCATTGGGCCACAATCCACACGAGCAAGCCCAAATTATCATCTGTAACAAAAAAAGAAGCTCCTATCGCATTAAAAAAAAGCGATTCTCCTTTGTCGATACGAAGAGAAGCATGCATTCTCTGTTTTTTCCACAACGCAAACTCTGTCAACTTAACTTCTCACTTCTTTTCCCAAATAATCACAAACTCTGCTCAAACCCCATTTCCAATCCTCCATCAAAATCAATACACCAATCCCTAAACACGTCCCTAACAAAAAGGTTATAATCCTCTGGGACCTCGACAACAAACCTCCACGTGGACCTCCATACGACGCCGCACTCTCTCTCAAAACCCTCGTCGAACGCTTCGGCGACGTCGTTTCAATCTCCGCTTACACAAAACGACACTCCTTCTTCAATCTCCCTCAATGGAATACCAACCAAAACCCTAACCCTAATTCGATTCCCTGTCGTGTCTGCGGTCACGAATGTAAATCAATTTTCGATCTCAAAATTCATTTCAAGAGAGTTCATCTGTACCAGCGTAAGAAGTTAAGGGAAAAATTGAAATCCATTAAGTTGAGCCGGTCGAAGGTCTGGTTCGTTCGGAGAATCCATACTTATAATGAAGCTGCGGGGAATGTTGTTGCACCTAGGGTTGGATTTGGTTTGGGTTCGGAGTTACAGCGCACAGGGTTTTCGTTAAAGTTGTGAAGGTTGGTGAGAAGGGGAATGCGGCGGATTTGTGGTTGGAGAGGGAGATGATGAGTGGAGAGGTTGGTTGGTTGGTTATGGTTTCGGATGATCGGGAATTTGCAGAGATGTTGAGGAAGGTTAGGGAGGTCAATTTGAAGACTGTTGTTGTTGGAGATTATTGGGATAGGGATTTGGGGAAGAATGCTGATTTGTGGCTTCCTTGGAATGTTGTTGAGAATGGAAAGCTTGAGGGAATGGGTTTAATGGGAAGAACAGAGGGTTCAGATGATGAAGTGGAAGGAGATCAGGATTTGGACTATGGTGAATATGTAACAGAGGAAGAACTATATGAAAGGTTTTATATAATTGTCTGCATCGTGTTCTTTTTAAGACTCTCACGATTTTGGTCAGTAATGTGTTCTCTTAGAAGCTCTTGCGATTTGGTCTGTACGAATTGTAAATATGTAGATGCACTATTTTCTTTGTTTTGAATGACTTATAAGTTTTTAGATTTGTGCTTCATAGTTTTTTTTTACATATCTTATATCTTATACCTGTTGTTATAGATTTGTGTATTAAGGGTTCATGTATTGGTTACATTTGTTGAAGCTTATGAGAAACAAATTGATCTTGTTTGAATATGACAATCACTAAGTTTGTTGAATTGAAGATGGACAATGAGAGTAGATTTAAGGGGAAGAAGTCAAGACCAAAGTTTGTCTCAGTCTCCGAATTCCATTGAGTGCCAAAACATTGTTGGTGTTGATTCCGAAAAGAGAAAGACATCGATGGTGATGACTCTGGTATAAAAAGATTTAAGCCGGGACTTTTATTCGATTGGGCTACTGATTTATTTAGAAATTTTCACAACATTTTTCTACCCCGCTAACAATACTATTCTTCGTTACAACCTTATTATAAGGAGCATGTTACTTTTAAATAAGGGTAATGCTAATCAGGATTCTCTTGGCCCAAGTTATATATATATATATATATATATATATATAATATATATATATATATATATAATATATATCTATAATATATATATATATATATGTAATATATATATATATATATATATATATCTATATATATATATATATTAAAAAATTAATTAATTTTTTTCATTACAAATTTTTTTAAATGAATTTCTTAATTTGTGTCCGCATAAGGTAGGAGCAAAAGTGATTTGAAAATCTCAATACATGACAAAAAAGAATACATCATATTCGACTACTACAAATAGTTGTTAAACTTTGTTAGTTAGGATACTTGATTGATATCAAATGAATATCGTTGATCATTGGTATGAAAATCAAATGGTTTGATTTTACAAAATATTTTAGTTTATGCTTTATAGTACATTTTGCATATTCAAAAATACTATACAATTTAACATATTTCTTCGTGCTGTTGTAGGATGGAAAAAGATGTTATGAACTTTAGTATTGTTTCAATGATGATGTTCAATGTTTTACAGTTTAATTTAAGAGATACTATTGGATAAGTTGACATGTTATCTTTTGAGTTTTATAATAATTACGTACTATTTATGTTTTATTTATGTTACTTTTTCTTTTTATAAATGAATCACAATTGTAAGATTATATTAGTGTATGTTTGTAGTTCTCTATGTATTAACGGTCTTAAAATAAAAATTCAAAGTTCGGGTTTGTTACTAGTATGTATAAAACGGTGTGCAAATAACCACTCCCTAGAAAAATTCCATACCATGGGCCACAATCCACACGAGCAAGCCCAAATTATCATCCGTAACAAAAAAAAACTCCTATCGCATTAAAAAAAAGCGACTCTTCTTCGTCGATACGAAGAAGAATGCATGCATTCTCTGTTTTTCCACAGCGCAAACTCTGTCAACTTAACTTCTTCACTTCTTTTCCCAAATAATCACAAACTCTGCTCAAAACCCCGTTTCCAATCCTCCATCAAAATCAATACACAATCCCTAAACACGTCCCTAACAAAAGGTTATAATCCTCTGGGACCTCGACAACAAACCTCCACGTGGACCTCCATACGACGCGCACTCTCTCTCAAAACCCTCGCCGAACGCTTCGGCGACGTCGTTTCAATCTCCGCTTACACAAACGACACTCCTTCTTCAATCTCCCTCAATGGAATACCAACCAAAACCCTAACCCTAATTCGATTCCCTGTCGTGTCTGCGGTCACGAATGTAAATCAATTTTCGATCTCAAAATTCATTTCAAGAGAGTTCATCTGTACCAGTGTAAGAAGTTAAGGGAAAATTGAAATCCATTAAGTTGAGCCGGTCGAAGGTCTGGTTCGTTCGGAGAATCCATACTTATAATGAAGCTGCGAGAATGTTGTTGTTGCCCCTAGGGTTGGATTTGGTTTAGGTTCGGAGTTGCGGCACGCAAGGGTTTTCGTTAAAGTTGTGAAGGTCGGTGAGAAGGGGAATGCGGCGGAATTGTGGTTGAAGAGGGAGATGATGAGTGGAGAGGTTGGTTGGTTGGTTTTGGTTTCGGATGATCGGGAATTTGCGGAGATGTTGAGGAAGGTTAGGGAAGTGAATTTGAAGACTGTTGTTGTTGGAGATTATTGGGATAGGGATTTGGGGAAGAATGTTGATTTGTGGCTTCCTTGGAATGTTGTTGAGAATGGAAAGCTTGAAGGAATGGGTTTAATGGGAAAAACAGAGGGTTTGGATGATGAACTGGAAGGAGATCAGGATTTGGGACTATGGTGAATATGTAACAGAGGAAGAACTGTATGAAAGGTTTTAAATAATTGTCTGCATCGTGTTCTCTTTAAAACTCTCACGATTTTGGTCAGTAATGTTTCTCTTTGAAGCTCTTGCGATTTTGGTCTGTACGAATTGTAAATATGTAGATGCACTATTTTCTTTGTTTTGAATGACTTATAAGTTTTTAGATTTGTGTCTTAATAGTTTTTTTTTACATATCTTATATCTTATACATGTTGCTATAGATTTGTGTATTAAGGGTTCATGTATTGGTTACATTGTTGAAGCTTATGAGAAACAAATTGATCTTGTTTGAATATGACAATCACTAAGTTTGTTGAATTGAAGATGGACAATGAGAGTAGATTTAAGGGGAAGAAGTCAAGACCAAAGTTTGTCTCAGTCTCCGAATTCCATTGAGTGCCAAAACATTGTTGGTGTTGATTCCGAAAAGAGAAAGACATCGATGGTGATGACTTTGGTATAAAAAGATTTAAGCCGGGAACTTTTATTCGATTGGGCTACTGATTTATTTAGAAATTTTCACAACATTTTTCTACCCCGCTAACAATACTATTCTTCGTTACAAACCTTATTATAAGGAGCATGTTGCTTTTAAATAAAGGTAATGCTAATCAGGATTCTCTTGGCCCAAGTTATATATATATATATATTATATATA
>NW_026113076.1:0-10000 GCF_024323335.1 Lathyrus oleraceus
TATATATATATAATTTTGGGATTTAGAGTGTTACACACAACCCTTAAATAAGAAGAAAGAAGCCAAAAGAAAATTCAAAGGCCTCGTATTACACTTGCAATCCTCCTAACAATGAGAAATGTTGTCCAAAAAGAGTTATACCAATCTCACAAAAGAGGGTTGGTCGATCCTCCCAAAAAAAAACTTACTATAATTAACAACCACGACTCATAGTTGTTAGGATAACAAACATCATGAATTCTCATTATAGGATTGATTTACTAACATAAATAAAATTTAAAGAAAAATAAATAAATATTCAGTAGTTCAACCTGAAAGAACAGCAAATGCAACCGATTTGACAACTAATAATATCGACGATTGGTGTTGATAGCATTTTTTTAAATCTCAAATGATCAGAATCAATGCTTTGATACTGAAAGTGGAAGAAACTCTTCCTCTTCCTCAATGGAGTAGATAAGGACAAGAAATTGTTTATCTTATTTGTTTTAACGGTGGTTCACTCGATCTTAACAATCATCTGGAGTTCACATCTCAATCTACGTTAGTTTATTTTTTTTTTATGCAAACTATCTATTATTTTTTAGACGGTTTATAATGTGAGGTTGCTAGATTAATTTTTCTATAATATTGATTATATTTGATGGCATAGAAAATAAATTTAATAGATATATTTTATCGCTTGAATAAAATATAGTCTGATTTTAAATTTTATTATTTTAACTGAATTTTGAACTCTTATTTTAAAATTATAATAATTACAATGTCAAATGTATTATTTTTTTCCAAAGTTATATCTATATTAAATATAACAAGATAGTAAATAGAAAGAAAAAATAATATAATTACAAAAGGGTCATCCTAACTAGTGTTATAAAGACACTCTTTAAGAATTCAAATAAAATAAAAAAATTTAATATTTATTTTAATCTCAAAATATTATATATATTATAATTTGGGATTTAGAGTGTTACACACAACCCTTAACATAAGAAGAAAGAAGCCAAAAGAAAATTCAAAGGCCTCGTATTACACTTGCAATCCTCCTAACAATGAGAAATGTTGTTCCAAAAAGAGTTATACCAATCTCACAAAAGAGCGTTGGTCGATCCTCCCAAAAAAACTTACTATAATTAACAACCACGACTCATAGTTGTTAGGATAACAAACATCATTGAATTCTCATTAATAGGATTTACTAACATAAATAAAATTTAAAGAAAAATAAATAAATATTCAGTAGTTCAACCTGAAGAACAGCAAATGCAACCGATTTGACAACTAATAATATCGACGATTGGTGTTGATAGCATTTTTTTAAATCTCAAATGATCAGAATCAATGCTTTTGATACTGAAGTGGAAGAAACTCTTCCTCATCCTCCAATGGAGTAGATGAATGAAGAAAGTACGGATTGGAGTTAGATGCCCCCAAGCGGACAAGAAATTGTTTATCTTATTTGTTTTAACGGTGGTTCACTCGATCTTAACAATCATCTGTGAGTTCACATCTCAATCTACCGTTAGTTTATTTTTGTTTTTATGCAAACTATCTATTATTTTTTAGACGGTTTATAGGTGATGTGAGTTGCTAGATTAATTTTTCTATAATATTGATTATATTTGATGGCATAGAAAAAAATTTAATAGATATTTTATCGCTTGAATAAATATAGTCATGATTTTAAATTTTATTATTTTTAACTGAATTTGAACTCTTATTTTAAAATTATAATAATTACAATGTCAAATGTATTATTTTTTCCAAAGTATATATCTATATTAAATATAACAAGATAGTAAAGAAAAAGAAAATATATATATAATTACAAAAAGGGTCATCCTAACTAGTGCTATAAGGACACTCTTTAAGAATTTCAAATAAAAAAAAAATTTAATTAATTATTATTAATTCAAATATATAATATATAATATATATATATAGATATATATATATATATATATATATATATATATATATAATATATATATTATATATATATATAATATATATATATATAAGTTTTGGGATTTAGAGTTTGTTTTACACCACAACCCTTAACATAAGAAGAAAGAAGCCAAAAGAAAATTCAAAGGCCTCGTATTACACTTGCAATCCTCCTAACAATGAGAAATGTTGTTCCAAAAGAGTACCAATCTCACAAAAGAGCGTTGGTCGATCCTCCCAAAAAAACTTACTATAATTAACAACCACGACTCATAGTTGTTAGGATAACAAACATCATTGAATTCTCATTAATAGGATTTACTAACATAAATAAAATTAAAGAAAAATAATAAATATTCAGTAGTTCAACCTGAAAGAACAGCAAATGCAAACGATTTGACAACTAGTAATATCGACGATTGGTGTTGATAGCATTTTTTTTAAATCTCAAATGATCAGAATCAATGCTTTTGATACTGAAGTGGAAGAAACTCTCCTCATCCTCCAATGGAGTAGATGAAGGACAAGAAATTGTTTATCTTATTTGTTTTAACGGTGGTTCACTCGATCTTAACAATCATCTGTGAGTTCACATCTCAATCTACCGTTAGTTTATTTTGTTTTATGCAAACTATCTATTATTTTTAGACGGTTTATAATGTGAGGTTGCTAGATTAATTTTTCTATAATATTGATTATATTTGATGGCATAGAAAAAAAATTTAATAGATATATTTTATCGCTTGAATAAAATATAGTCATGATTTTAAATTTATTATTTTAACTGAATTTTGAACTCTTATTTTAAAATTATAATAATTACAATGTCAAATGTATTATTTTTTCCAAAAGTTATATCTATATGAATATAACAAGATAGTAAAGAAAAAGAAAAAATATATATAATTACAAAAAGGGTCATCCTAACTAGGTCTATAAGGACACTCTTTAAGAATTTCAAATAAAAGAAAATATATTTTTAAATTAATATTTTAATCTCAAATATATTAAATATATACATTTTATATATATATATATATATATATATATATATATATAAGTTTTGGGATTTAGAGTGTTACACACAACCCTTAACATAAGAAGAAAGAAGCCAAAAGAAAATTCAAATGTCGTATTACACTTGCAATCCTCTAACAATGAGAAATGTTGTTCCAAAAAGAGTTATACCAATCTCACAAAAGAGCGTTGGTCGATCCTCCCAAAAAAACTTACTATAATTAACAACCACGACTCATAGTTGTTAGGATAACAAACATCATTGATTTCTCATTAATAGGATTTACTAACATAAATAAAATTTAAAAAAAATAAATAAATATTCAGTAGTTCAACCCGAAGAACAGCAAATGCAACCGATTTGACAACTAATAATATCGACGATTGTGTGTTGATAGCATTTTTTTAAATCTCAAATGATCAGAATCAATGCTTTTGATACTGAAGTGGAAGAAACTCTTCCTCATCCTCCAATGGAGTAGATGAAGGACAAGAAATTGTTTATCTTATTTGTTTAACGGTGGTTCACTCGATCTTAACAATCATCTGTGAGTTCACATCTCAATCTACCGTTAGTTTATTTTTGTTTTTATGCAAACTATCTATTATTTTTAGACGGTTTATAATGTGAGGTTGCTAGATTAATTTTTTATAATATTGATTTATTTGATGGCATAGAAAAAAATTTAATAGATATATTTTATCGCTTGAATAAAATATAGTCATGATTTTAAATTTTATTATTTTAACTGAATTTGAACTCTTATTTTAAAATTATAATAATTACAATGTCAAATGTATTATTTTTTCAAAAGTTATATCTATATTGAATATAACAAGATAGTAAAGAAAAAGAAAAAATATATATAATTACAAAAAGGGTCATCCTTACTAGTGCTATAAGGACACTCTTTAAGAATTTCAAATAAAAAAATATATTTTTAAATAATTATTTTAATCTCAAATATATTAATATATACATTATATATATATAATAGATTATATATTATATATATATATATATATATATATATATATATATATATATATATATATAATATATATATATATATATCTATATATATATATATATATATATATATATATATATATATATATATATATATATATATATATATATATATATATATATATATATATTATATATATATATATATATATTTTGGGATTTAGAGTGTTACACACAACCCTTAACATAAGAAGAAAGAAGCCAAAAGAAAATTCAAAGGCCTCGTATTACACTTGCAATCCTCCTAACAATGAGAAATGTTGTTCCAAAAAGAGTTATACCAATCTCACAAAAGAGCGTTGGTCGATCCTCCAAAAAAACTTACTATAATTAACAACCACGACTCATAGCTGTTAGGATAACAAACATCATTGAATTCTCATTAATAGGATTTACTAACATAAATAAAATTTAAAGAAAAATAAATAAATATTCAGTAGTTCAACCCGAAGAACAGCAAATGCAACCGATTTGACAACTAATAATATCGACGATTGGTGTTGATAGCATTTTTTTAAATCTCAAATGATCAGAATCAATGCTTTTGATACTGAAGTGGAAGAAACTCTTCCTCATCCTCCAATGGAGTAGATGAAGGACAAGAAATTGTTTATCTTATTTGTTTTAATTAAAAAAAAAAAAAAAACAAAAAAAAAAAAAACGGTGGTTCACTCGATCTTAACAATCATCTGTGAGTTCACATCTCAATCTACCGTTAGTTTATTTTTTTTTTATGCAAACTATCTATTATTTTTTAGACGGTTTATAATGTGAGGTTGCTAGATTAATTTTTCTATAATATTGATTATATTTGATGGCATAGAAAAAAATTTAATAGATATATTTTATCGCTTGAATAAAATATAGTCATGATTTTAAATTTTATTATTTTAACTGAATTTTGAACTCTTATTTTAAAATTATAATAATTACAATGTCAAATGTATTATTTTTTCCAAAAGTTATATCTATATTGAATATAACAAGATAGTAAAGAAAAAGAAAAATATATATAATTACAAAAGGGTCATCCTAACTAGTGCTATAAGGACACTCTTTAAGAATTTCAAATAAAAAAAATATTTTTTAAATTAATTATTTTAATCTCAAATATATTAAATATATACATTATATATATTATATATATATATATATATATATATATATAATATTAATATATATATATATATATATATATATATATATATATATATATATATATATAAGTTTTGGGATTTAGAGTGTTACACACAACCCTTAACATAAGAAGAAAGAAGCCAAAAGAAAATTCAAAGGCCTCGTATTACACTTGCAATCCTCCTAACAATGAGAAATGTTGTTCCAAAAAGAGTTATACCAATCTCACAAAAGAGCGTTGGTCGATCCTCCCAAAAAAACTTACTATAATTAACAACCACGACTCATAGCTGTTAGGATAACAAACATCATTGAATTCTCATTAATAGGATTTACTAACATAAATAAAATTTAAAGAAAAATAAATAAATATTCAGTAGTTCAACCGAAGAACAGCAAATGCAACCGATTTGACAACTAATAATATCGACATTGGTGTTGATAGCATTTTTTTAAATCTCAAATGATCAGAATCAATGCTTTTGATACTGAAGTGGAAGAAACTCTTCCTCATCCTCCAATGGAGTAGATGAAGGACAAGAAATTGTTTATCTTATTTGTTTTAACGGTGGTTCACTCGATCTTAACAATCATCTGTGAGTTCACATCTCAATCTACCGTTAGTTTATTTGTTTTTATGCAAACTATCTATTATTTTTTAGACGGTTTATAATGTGAGGTTGCTAGATTAATTTTTCTATAATATTGATTATATTTGATGGCATAGAAAAAAAATTTAATAGATATATTTTATCGCTTGAATAAAATATAGTCATGATTTTAAATTTTATTATTTTAACTGAATTTTGAACTCTTATTTTAAAATTATAATAATTACAATGTCAAATGTATTATTTTTTTCAAAAGTTATATCTATATTGAATATAACAAGATAGTAAAGAAAAAGAAAAAAATATATATAATTACAAAAAGGGTCATCCTAACTAGTTCTATAAGGACACTCTTTAAGAATTTCAAATAAAAAAAATATTTTTTAAATTAATTATTTTAATCTCAAATATATTAAATATATACATTATATATATATATATATATATATATATATATATATATATATATATATATATATATATATATATATATATTATATATATATAAGTTTTGGGATTTAGAGTGTTACACACAACCCTTAACATAAGAAGAAAGAAGCCAAAAGAAAATTCAAAGGCCTCGTATTACACTTGCAATCCTCCTAACAATGAGAAATGTTGTTCCAAAAAGAGTTATACCAATCTCACAAAAGAGCGTTGGTCGATCCTCCCAAAAAAACTTACTATAATTAACAACCACGACTCATAGTTGTTAGGATAACAAACATCATTGAATTCTCATTAATAGGATTTACTAACATAAATAAAATTTAAAGAAAAATAAATAAATATTCAGTAGTTCAACCCGAAGAACAGCAAATGCAACCGATTTGACAACTAATAATATCGACGATTGGTGTTGATAGCATTTTTTTAAATCTCAAATGATCAGAATCAATGCTTTTGATACTGAAGTGGAAGAAACTCTTCCTCATCCTCCAATGGAGTAGATGAAGGACAAGAAATTGTTTATCTTATTTGTTTTAACGGTGGTTCACTCGATCTTAACAATCATCTGTGAGTTCACATCTCAATCTACCGTTAGTTTATTTTTGTTTTTATGCAAACTATCTATTATTTTTTAGACGGTTTATAATGTGAGGTTGCTAGATTAATTTTTCTATAATATTGATTATATTTGATGGCATAGAAAAAAATTTAATAGATATATTTTATCGCTTGAATAAAATATAGTCATGATTTTAAATTTTATTATTTTAACTGAATTTTGAACTCTTATTTTAAAATTATAATAATTACAATGTCAAATGTATTATTTTTTTCCAAAAGTTATATCTATATTGAATATAACAAGATAGTAAAGAAAAAGAAAAAATATATATAATTACAAAAAGGGTCATCCTAACTAGTTCTATAAGGACACTCTTTAAGAATTTCAAATAAAAAAAAATATTTTTTAAATTAATTATTTTAATCTCAAATATATTAAATATATACATTATATATATATATATATATATATATATATATAAGTTTGGGATTTAGAGTGTTACACACAACCCTTAACATAAGAAGAAAGAAGCCAAAACAAAATTCAAATGCCTCGTATTACACTTGCAATCCTCCTAACAATGAGAAATGTTGTTCCAAAAAGAGTTATACCAATCTCACAAAAGAGCGTTGGTCGATCCTCCCAAAAAAACTTACTATAATTAACAACCACGACTCATAGCTGTTAGGATAACAAACATCATTGAATTCTCATTAATAGGATTTACTAACATAAATAAAATTTAAAGAAAAATAAATAAATATTCAGTAGTTCAACCCGAAGAACAGCAAATGCAACCGATTTGACAACTAATAATATCGACAATTGGTGTTGATAGCATTTTCTTTAAATCTCAAATGATCAGAATCAATGCTTTTGATACTGAAGTGGAAGAAACTCTTCCTCATCCTCCAATGGAGTAGATGAAGGACAAGAAATTGTTTATCTTATTTGTTTTAACGGTGGTTCACTCGATCTTAACAGTCATCTGTGAGTTCACAACTCAATCTACCGTTAGTTTATTTTTGTTTTTATGCAAACTATCTATTATTTTTTAGACGGTTTATAATGTGAGGTTGCTAGATTAATTTTTCTATAATATTGATTATATTTGATGGCATAGAAAAAAATTTAATAGATATATTTTATCGCTTGAATAAAATATAGTCATGATTTTAAATTTTATTATTTTAACTGAATTTTGAACTCTTATTTTAAAATTATAATAATTACAATGTCAAATGTATTATTTTTTCCAAAAGTTATATCTATATTGAATATAACAAGATAGTAAAGAAAAAGAAAAAATATATATAATTACAAAAAGGGTCATCCTAACTAGTTCTATAAGGACACTCTTTAAGAATTTCAAATAAAAAAAAAAAATTTTAAATTAATTATTTTAATCTCAAATATATTAAATATATATTATATATATATATATATATATATATATATATATATATATATATATATATATATATATATAAGTTTTGGATTTAGAGTGTTACACACAACCCTTAACATAAGAAGAAAGAAGCCAAAAGAAAATTCAAATGCCTCGTATTACACTTGCAATCCTCCTAACAATGAGAAATGTTGTTCCAAAAAGAGTTATACCAATCTCACAAAAGAGCGTTGGTCGATCCTCCCAAAAAAACTTACTATAATTAACAACCACGACTCATAGTTGTTAGGATAACAAACATCATTGAATTCTCATTAATAGGATTTACTAACATAAATAAAATTTAAAGAAAAATAAATAAATATTCAGTAGTTCAACCCGAAGAACAGCAAATGCAACCGATTTGACAACTAATAATATCGACGATTGGTGTTGATAGCATTTTTTTAAATCTCAAATGATCAGAATCAATGCTTTTGATACTGAAGTGGAAGAAACTCTTCCTCATCCTCCAATGGAGTAGATGAAGGACAAGAAATTGTTTATCTTATTTGTTTTAACGGTGGTTCACTCGATCTTAACAATCATCTGTGAGTTCACATCTCAATCTACCGTTAGTTTATTTTTGTTTTTATGCAAACTATCTATTATTTTTTAGACGGTTTATAATGTGAGGTTGCTAGATTAATTTTTCTATAATATTGATTATATTTGATGGCATAGAAAAAAAATTTAATAGATATATTTATCGCTTGAATAAAATATAGTCATGATTTTAAATTTTATTATTTTAACTGAATTTTGAACTCTTATTTTAAAATTATAATAATTACAATGTCAAATGTATTATTTTTTTCCAAAAGTTATATCTATATTGAATATAACAAGATAGTAAAGAAAAAGAAAAATATATATAATTACAAAAAGGGTCATCCTAACTAGTCTATAAGGACACTCTTTAAGAATTTCAAATAAAAAAAATATATTTTTTAAATTAATTATTTTAATCTTATATATATATATATATATATATATATATATATATATATATATATATATATATATATATATATATATATATATATAGTTTTGGGATTTAGAGTGTTACACACAACCCTTAACATAAGAAGAAAGAAGCCAAAAGAAAATTCAAATGCCTCGTATTACACTTGCAATCCTCCTAACAATGAGAAATGTTGTTCCAAAAAGAGTTATACCAATCTCACAAAAGAGCGTTGGTCGATCCTCCCAAAAAAACTTACTATAATTAACAACCACGACTCATAGCTGTTAGGATAACAAACATCATTGAATTCTCATTAATAGGATTTACTAACATAAATAAAATTTAAAGAAAAATAAATAAATATTCAGTAGTTCAACCCGAAGAACAGCAAATGCAACCGATTTGACAACTAATAATATCGACAATTGGTGTTGATAGCATTTTCTTTAAATCTCAAATGATCAGAATCAATGCTTTTGATACTGAAGTGGAAGAAACTCTTCCTCATCCTCCAATGGAGTAGATGAAGGACAAGAAATTGTTTATCTTATTTGTTTTAACGGTGGTTCACTCGATCTTAACAATCATCTGTGAGTTCACATCTCAATCTACCGTTAGTTTATTTTTGTTTTTATGCAAACTATCTATTATTTTTTAGACGGTTTATAATGTGAGGTTGCTAGATTAATTTTTCTATAATATTGATTATATTTGATGGCATAGAAAAAAATTTAATAGATATATTTTATCGCTTGAATAAAATATAGTCATGATTTTAAATTTTATTATTTTAACTGAATTTTGAACTCTTATTTTAAAATTATAATAATTA